>NC_080718.1:8955656-9135656 GCF_019097595.1 Hemibagrus wyckioides | reverse complement strand
GGAGCCTCCCTCCCTCCTTCCTTCCCTCCAGCCACTGAAAATGGCTTCAGGGCACTGGCCATATCTATGGTTCTCCCTTTTCTCTTCCTTCTGTGCTCATTAGCAAGAGTGTGATGGTAAATCCCACATATTCCTCTTTTGCCCATGTACTATAATAGACTTTTCATAAATGAAGCCGAATGTCTGAATAAGGGAAAAAACTCGACTAGAGGGAAAGAACTTCTATAATACAATATTTACTGATGACTAATCCCACGCTGAGATGCAGCACTCTCACTCTTTTGCTGAAACTTGACCATGTAGTTGGTTGAAATAAAAATAAAATGTTTTGTATTACTTTCACAAATAACATTGTTGCTTTTGGCTTTGAACTGATTTCTCTCTATCCAATAGTATGTCATTTTGCATTTGTCAATATTTTACAACATCATTTTAAATTTATATGACTTAAATTTATATTTTTATGCATGCTATCCCACTTATTGTTTATGGCATAGTGGGGCAAATGTATTTCTTCCAGCACACATCAACAAGATCCACACCTCAGAAGAAACATCATTGGGCCTCAAGAGAACACAACCAGGTTCTCATTATTAACCTCCTAATAGAGAGGCGAAGTCTGGCCTGATTCCCACAGGCCTTCCCTGTAAATACTGTATCCGATTTGAGAAGGCCACTTGTCTCCTTCTTCTCCCTCTAGAGAACAGAGCATCAACTCAGCATCAGGCAGATCTATATAAGTGCAATCATGACAACGATGATACATACAAGTTCTACGTAGTTACAGCATAGTCACAGTAAGAATTCTACCTGCAAAAGTTGCAATTTTATTGTTTTTGGTTGTTGCTTAACAAATGCAGATATGTCTTGAGATGGCATAATGAGCTATGAATTTCATATTCTGTATCATTAATTGGTGGTTGCAAGCCATGAATTCCCGCCAAATCTCTCACTTGTGCGCACTTAGCATTGTGCAGCCAAAGGCTGTTCGCACCCATCATCTGTCCTCCCATTTTGTTTTGAAGGAGGAAATCATTTTGCAGTTTCATCTTGTGCCATAGCAGCCCAGAAATCTGGCTTGTAACATAAACATAAAATTCCACTCTGGATTACTGAACAGTTTCCAACTGTTTGTGTTGAATGAGTCTTAGTGCACTTGTGTTTGCAAATAAAACACGGGCTCTTCAAGGTACAGCGAGTGTTGGAGACACTAATCTTCAGCACCTGCCTTGGCACTGTTTGTAGAAACCGCTTGACCTGCTTTGGCATTGACTCATAGAAATAGCTGACCCTAGGATTGGCACAACCATATCCAGTAAGTAAAAATATATTCATCAATGTCCAGACACTTAATGCATATAGAATTTCAGCTAAATAAATACATTGTTCCTTATTAATGCTGTAGCATATTACATATTTTGCCAAACTGCATCTCTTTACAAAATTATTAGAAATTATAAAAATTATAAAAAATTAAAAAATGTCTGTATTCTGTTTGGGGGAAAAAAAGAAGGCCCTTTCTTGCAGAGTTTCATGAAGCACCAAGCCAGACCCATTACACAACCTGTAATGAACACTTTAAATCTATACGACTCACACACTATACCTCTCACACAGTTCTGGGCCAAACATCGTTCGCATGTCAAGTGAGACTATCCTTCCCTGATATAGTTTCCTTATGTGGGTGGCATTTCTAAGAGTCCCAGCTAGACAAATCTAGAAGACAAGTGCCTATTTAAATGACCTCCTGGGATAGAGGGCCTATGGTGCAAAGCCCCGTTACTGAAGGAAAATAAACACTCCAGGACTGTGTGGGACGGCCCCTCGTTCACAGAATTTATTAATTTGTTTAGAGGCGCAGAGAGAGAGGAGGAGTGGGCTCTTAGGGAAGAAAAAGTAGCTGAAGGGAAAGTAATCTAAGAGGCTAATGATCTTTGGCTTTACAAATGGGTGGGAGAGAGCACTGGGTGAAATCGGATACACCCTGAATCACCCTTGAAGGTACAACAGGCTTTGTCCCACAGGAAAAAGACAAGATGGCAGTTGATGAGGGCTATTTCTTCTCAGTGGTCAGAGGCACCACTGGCGGTGCAGATTCATCTTAATAAATTCTTGATCTTTATGAGATTTGAAGGTTTTCTTTCCACCACTCATCTTGAGAAGAGTTATTAAATTGTAATCAGTGTAAAACTTAAAGAAGGAATATTCTCTTAGCCAGAAGTAAAATATTACAAAACCAGAATACATCTGGACTCAAAGACAGCTAGAAGACACATCATTAATAACAGGACGTTCAATTATATCTGCATCTTACATGTGGAGCCAAATAAATCCAGCTCTCCTAGCAAAGGCAAGTTATATTATACAGGGACAGGGCTTTCTTTAAACATCCTTTAAACATTTTTTCAGCACATGGACGGCTAGTTTGGAGGGTTTGTGTTTTAAAAACATTGCCAGTTTCTTTCCCAACTGCAGGGAAATTGTGGTTTAACACATCAGGGAGCTGTCACAGGGTAAATGCTATGTGCATATTCTAATGTGCATATTTCTCGCTCACATTCTTTTGGTAGTATTCACCGCCTGTCAGTCAGTGGGGCTTTTTACTGACGTGATGCTGAGCCGCAGATTCAGTCACCATGGTAACTTTGCAAGGTCTGTGTCACTGAAAATCCATTTAAGGATCAAATTAATCGAGGGAGAAAAAAAGGTCTGTGCTGTTTGATTGCCGCTCTGCACCTTGACAAAGGCCATGGCACAGCAGTGCTGTCAGCTACTGAAGAGAATGTGTGTGGAGGCACTAAGGGAGAACATTGCCAAAGAACTGATGCTGCTACTGCATCAGTTCATCCTACAGCAATGGCTGAATTAAAAGAATAGGTCACTCGAAAAATTCTAACATTGTTTAAAAAAAGGAGCTATAAGAGAAAGCTAGCTAATAGCATGGGGTGAGTTGCATGACTACTTTTCACATACTGTTAGCCATGTTCACACTTTCGGAAAAATGATCCTTCAAAAACAGAAAACTTAGAAATGGTTGAAAGCAACAAAAAAGGTCAACGACTGCATATATGGTCATGAAAATAGCATAATGCCTGAATATATATTAGGGTGAGGCTCTGTATAATTGAGCAGCATGATTGCAGGGGAGGTTGAATGTCACACCAAAGACATGTGATGAACTTTGAATGATTAAATGCATATTAAAACGAGGCGACACTTATTGCCCTGAAGAGGTTCCATAAAGAGAGGTTCCACAGCAAGCACGCCATCGAACATGCAAAAAATTCCATCTGCACACGTATTGCAGAAGGAAGAAATAAAAGTATATCTGATTTCTGAGATGTGCCAGTGATGTCCAGATACAGGTGCTTTCCCAGACTGTCTCATTTTAGTTTCACTGCAAGAACATCTCTGTCACAGCTGCTGAAGAACCCCTGTTATCCCCTGCATACCTTGACAAGTACAGACCATCACAAGCCCTGGTGTCAGGTGTACTGCTTGCTCAGCATTCCTCACTAGAATGTACATTTTTCATAATGCTCATTCAACAGAAATGTGTCCTTAACATTCATAATCACAGGGAAAGCTTTGTTATGACTTTTAAGCAGAAGCTAAGTTCCTAAAGGATAATACCTGTGGCACATAAAAGCCCCTTTCAGGTTTACTTGGTAGAGGCATAATATTTTTCACATACTATGTATGTGTGTGTCTGGAAAAATTGCACCATATTTTACCTACTTTAAAATGAATAGTACAAATAACTCTACAAGTTAAAATACAAGTAATTAAATACAAGTAATGTATCCTGTCTGTTGAGATGCTGGTAAAGATTTGTGCATTGTGTTTCGAATAAATACACTCCAAGAAGTGGAGTGGAATTCTCATTCATATCCAGAAACTAAAACAAAACCAAATACTGGCTTAGATTCAAACACAAAACAGTAAATAGTAAAAAAAAAAAAAAAAAAGACTGAGAAGTAACACTTCTGGGTTCTTAGTGCAGGTATAGCCTACATACATGTTATAGTCATATGACTCACTAATGATCATGCACTAGGAAATTTTTTTCCATTAAAGGTCAAAACTATTTTTTGTATGTAAAATGTGGTGTAGTATTTTTAGTGTGATGTCCATGTATACATTGTGAAGATACTCCCATCTCATTTAGCTACACAGTGATTGTGTGAATCAATTATAATTACTACAGTCATCCTTGGGAAGCAAAAACTGTCCACAAATTGTATATTATTCTTACCAAATTCTACTTTTGGAAATTCCTTCAAAATCTGAGACCCATTTGCATGATCTACTGTGGTATGGCCACTGTGCGTAACCTCTGGCCATATCTTCTCACAGTATGTGCCATGTTCCTCCAGCAGTGATCAGATTGAGTACCCCATCACCCCCATCGGCCCACTGACAACCTCTGTGCTAACTGGTGACCCTACTAATGATCCTTATCACTCGTTGCCATGGACACAGGTAGCCCCCACCACCAACTGTCATCTGTAGTGCAGATTAGACATGAACTCTATTGACCTTCGCTTCTAGCCAGACTCCGTTTATGGTCCTCCTATAACACCCCTAGCAAGACAGGGAACAACCCTTTACCATTATCTGCCATGATAAATATGCCATAAAAGTCTCAGTTGGACTGAATAATCTATGAATATATTAAAAGTTCTCAAGTGGTAGTATATGTACATAACATTT
The DNA here is from genome assembly GCF_019097595.1 of Hemibagrus wyckioides. NCBI lineage: Eukaryota > Metazoa > Chordata > Actinopteri > Siluriformes > Bagridae > Hemibagrus > Hemibagrus wyckioides. The sequence goes on along the minus strand of NC_080718.1, from coordinate 9,130,943 downwards.
GTATATCTGCTCTAGCCAAGAAATATGATTGCTTATGAAGAAATATGATTGTTTATGAAGGAACCTAAATTAAGCAATTGTACAACTGAGAGATACTTAGTTTAGCTTTGTGATCCAAATTGTCTTGGATCCCACCTCTCCCAAATGAGCTCCATGTTTTAATATTTTCTTACCCATAGAGACAATTACACAGCTGACAAAGTGCAATCCAAACATACAACTGTATTCACACAACCACTGAAAGAGTGAGAGAGAGAGAGAGAGAGAGAGAGAGAGAGAGAGAGAGAGAGAGAGATAGTGTGTGTGTGTGTGTGTCTGGCCAATTACTACCACAAAAGACGAGCTCTCCTTGCATCAACAAACACACAACCCCTTTCTTCTCATCGTCAAGCAGGTTCCAGCAAACCTGCTCCTGTGTCTGTGTTTCAGACTCAGACAAGCCCCACATAAGAGCATCCTCAGCCATCTAAGATGTCTGCCCAACGGCACAATGACACTGGTGGGGTGTGTTGAATGAGCATTTGGCCACTTTTGGACCTCTATCTGTGGGCTTTATTGTGACTTTTGAAGACAGCTCTTCTTTGATGTTTTTAAGGAAAGATGAGACCTGCACTGGGTAGCGAGCCTCAGGCCTGACATTAAATCTTAACATAAAGCAAAGACTACACAAAGAACAATGGTCTTTTACATTCATGATTAGAAGCCATCAGTCACTTGTTTACATTGTCTATGTACAGGTGAAAGAAAGTTTGTTGGGCCTCTTTGTCAAAAAGAAAGACAGTAACAAGGACTAAGATCGGGTTCTCTTGTGTGTGTGTTGTGTGTTCACATGCTCATAGGCACAGCACAGATTACAACACGCCTTTTGACATATTTGAAACGTCAACTTTTTCTTCACATTTACGCCGCCCCTCTTTGTTTCCCTGTGTAGGGGTTAGTCTGCACAAGATGTGACAGCAAGACTTGAAAACATGTCAAGGTCTTAAATGATACCTGAGAGGATATAATTACACTAAAGGTGCTAATAGCATTTATCCAGTCTTGTGGAGGGACCGCCATTGAGGACCACATAATGGGTGGTGTTGCTTTGCTTAGAGCTGCATTGTTGGTGTGAAGGTGGCTGGAAAAAAAGAGAGCACTAACAGGTGTGCCGACTGTGTACTCTGACCACAGTCTTCCAAAGCAGGAATTCTTTTTCATCGTCACCTATGCATAGAACAAAGGAACTTCTCGTTTTCCCTCCCCGTTTGTTTGTTTTTCCTTTCTAATGCGCTTGGTTGGCTCCAGTTAAGCAGTGTTTTCATTGGAAAGCATGGAGGCAAATCTCCCTATTAAAGTGATGACAACAGTTTATACCCCATTGTCACTGGACTTGGTGAGCTAGTCCAAAGTTTATTTGTAGTGGCAAATGGAGGGCGATTCCCAGGACGGACTGAAGAGGCCTCCCAGTGAAAGAGGTCGGAGATAGCCAAATATTATGACTGACTGCCTCTTAAATCCCCAACCTTCTTCTAAACAGATGGATATCGCAGATGCAGAGTATATTTGAGCTGCTTTTTCGCCCCTCACAGCAGCCTGACACAAACTGTGCATTGTTGCTAAACATGTCTTTGAAACAATTACAAAAACTGATATGAGACTGAGTCATTCATGTTGCTTTGTCATACTCATATTTAAGCATGGCCAAAAACAAAGGCTGCCATTCATTAGGGACCTTGTGGTCTCTTTTGTAACAGCTTTCAGAGCCTTCAGCCTGAGAAGAGATAATTATTTGTGGTGGAGACAGACATCTCTCACAGCCGTTGTCTTGCTTTTTCCCTACATTTCGTCTCGGCAGATAATTCAATCTGCTGTTAACTAGCTAAAGCTAATACCGCACACAGCCAATTGATGAACAGCGCTCAGAATAGAAACTTGTGTGTATTATCAGAAACACTGGTACTGTTTAAGATCATGAAAACTGGGCTATTCTTAAAATTACAAATAATAAATGATGGAATTGGATCAACACCTTTAGAACTTCACAGCAATATCCTTAATAAAAGTTTAACATGTGATTAAAGTAAAGGTTTACTACAAACATAGCCAATACATTTGTGTATTCAAAGTAAGGAGATCGTAAACAACATGGAAGTGACTACAGTTTTCACTCAGACAGAAACCCTGACAGTCAGAAGCGAAACTGCTATTTTAGCGTCACTGACTACTTTCCCTTTCCTCATGTGGCATTTATGCTTTGGGCTGTTTGGTTTGTCTTATTCTAGGCCATTTTTGGCAATCCAACAACACATTATTTTGAACAACATTATTGGAAATAAACTTGTGCCTACCATCAAGTGTGAAAAACAATATTAAAGTTTAATATCTATATAACAATATAAACAATATAATATAGTTTAACAATATAAAGTTTAAGATCCCAGTCAGGATCCTAGATAAAGAGCATTCATATTGTCCTGAGATAAAGGCTTTCTTCAGAAATTAGTATGAGGCTTGATTCCAAAAAGTATTAATGTATCCATGTTGGCAAGAACAATCCCCTATTTCTGTTTAGTGGAGAAGAACTAGTTCACTGGAAGTTTGAAAACAAATATCAGGGATCATTTCTTTAAGTAGATAACATTGTGATAATGTGTTAAATTGTGCTGAAAAGGTTTAGTCATTCTGGTTTACTCCAGCCTCCCCAAAATATAGTGGAAGCTGGGCTATCTAGCTTAAAATAACCTTGAGGTGTGTGTGTGTGTGTGTGTGTGTTGTATGATATACTCTTGTCCCATTCAGGGTATATTCTGGCATGTCTCTAGTTCTTCCAGGACAGACTCTGTACCCAGTAGAATAAAAGCAATTACTCAAGATGAACAAATAAATAAATAAAAATCTAGTATCAACAGATGCCGAGTTACAAGAGCGCAATAGTAATGGCTCCAGATACAACCCAGGCATGCTTTCTTTATTTAATCTAAAGCAAATTTTAATGTTCAACCAAATTAATATTGCTAAAGCAATATTAAATCCCCAGTTTCACAGAACTGTTTAAACACAAGTAATTATATATAAGGTGCAGCTACAGAATGTGGAAAGGAGTTTTTCCTGTTTCTTCTTATCTCTTCATTCACACGTCTTCATTTCAGCTGAGTGCTATATGATAACCCAAACTTCACCTAAAGTTTGCACACATTCCACACAACATTTTCAGGAGAATCAGCAACTCTCTGTTGTAGGCCCTTGGCGAAATAGCTGGTCAAATGTCAAGCCCTTCTGATGGAATGTTTTGTAAATAATGTGCAATAATGACTTTAAATACTCTCAGACAACAGTTTTACAACAAGGGTACTTTTTCTGCGAAACAAGAAGCTTTCTGGAGACGCCCGCAGGCCAAGCTCGTCATGGAGGAGTAATAGGTCTCTTAGTTCAGCCTTGGCACTTGACAATGTTGCTGCTGCATTAAATTACAAACAGCCCATGGACAAGCCCTTCTCCTCTTCAAGGATATTTAATCTGGTGATAAATTGTTTTGGAATTCAAGGCCTCATTGAACAGGCTGTGTTTGCCTTTTTGTTCCAGACAGGTTTCTCTCTTGGTGTGTTCAGGTAGAGTATGAGGATTTGACAGTCAGTCTATCTGTCAAAGTTAAGCCTACTTAACAGAGAGGGCTTGAAGAAACTAATCACAAGTAAGGCATACTTGGATGACTGGGTAACAATAATTAGTGCAACTAGAAAAATCATTTGATAGACGGGAATGAACAGTCAACATAAAAATATTTTAAAAAGAAATAAGGCATATGGTAAACTTTCTCCACTGACTATGTAACATGGCTATTATTATAATTTCAGAAAACGCTACCTTACCTAAGGTTGGGACGAATTTCTATTATTATTATTGTTGTTGTTGTTGTTGTTGTTATTATTATTATTATTATTATTGTTAATAATGATATATATATTTCTTTAATTATTCTTCTACTTACATTGTTTACACTTCCTCTTAATTGGGGGGGGTGAGAGAGAGAGGGGGAGCAAGCAAGATATTATAGTAAGGATAAGTTCAAATATATAGTTAATTAATACAATTAAATATGTATTAATTTATAGAAATGTCTATTTATTTATTTATTTAGTTAGTTAGTTAGTTAGTTAGTTAGTTTTGTTTTGTTTTGCTATAAAGGTGTTTAAGATACAGATTGGTCTATGAGGATTGGACCTGGTACTGATTAGGCAGGGAAGGGGTGAACTAAAGTTGAATCAAACTAAACCAAGCTGTAAGTCACTCAGTGCTGGAAAACACTGGAGAGAGTAATGAGGTAGTATAAATTTTGTCAAATCCAGCAAAAACACACATGACACCATCAAGCAGTTCAGTTGCATTGTCAGACGTGTCACACTGCTCTTTAAAATGTAAGCTAAGTATTTAATATGGAGATGGAGGTAGCTTCCTCAACAGTAAACTCTGGATTGTAAGTGAAATACTATCATAAGTAGGTTAGCAAAGGACAATGGTATGATACCAGTAATGCACTTATTAATTACTTAACTTGACAATATATTGATCTGCCTTGTTGGAGAGTATTTAAATGCCACAACTGTCTTGTTCAGGACTGGTATTATAACAGCTATTATTTTTGTACACTGTCTAAATTAGGTAGCTAGATGATTTAGTAGTACTGTGTTCTTGGCAAGGTTAGTTTCAGTCAAAATTAAATGTAGCTTAGTATTCATGCTTGATTAACGCTTTGCTATGGTAGTGTTGGGTCATGGTAAGCAGGTTTATATAGCACCTGTTAGCACCATAGCGCTACCAGTTATTGACTCATTACCAAGTTAAGAGCTTCGGAGAATGCACTTATGTTTTTTGCAAGTGCAGTTCTACTATTGTATCCAAGATGTGATTAACCTGAAATGGCTCTATAGACAAAGCAAGACTAATAACAGATATGTGAAAAAGCTCAAAAACATTAAGGTGGCACTTGGACATTACCCATGTATAAAGACTTTCCTTTTCAGTAGAGATCATTATTGTGGCTTTGAACAACAACAACAATGATTATATGCAATTCTGTATTAAGCAGGAACAGAATTTGCTGGCAGTGGTAGATAAGCAATGGACAGCTATCAATCCTCCATAAGTGGAGATTTTGATGATTGCTACTTTCTGAAAACTAATAACCTGAGAAAGAAACAAAGTAGGACTGAGCATTCATACTACAGACAGGCAGAGTAACAGCACCCATCTACAAATAAGGAAAAAATATTGATGTGTGGATAGCTGTGTGTGTGTGTTGTGACATGAAACTCTGGCACAAAAAGCGAAGACAAAGTTTGCAAAGTTGAGAGATGATCAATTGGCTCTGCCACTATTGTCAGCAGAAAAAGCGGGATGCAAGGGATGACCTGGCCAAGTTGCAGAGTCGAGCCAGCAGAATAGCATCGCTTTCACCAGATGGACGGCAAATGAAAAAGACGAAGAGAGCACAGTTGAGCCAGGGCAGTATGGCTACAGAAAGGGCCATGTGGTTGATGGTTGATAGGGCAGGACAAGAACTTCACTCATTTGCCAGACTTTCTCCTCTTTCATGCTCCAATCATAGGAGTGAAAGTGATTCGTGGAATCAAGCACGTGTTCCATTTTAACAGCCCGTATTTCAGACCTCGCTTTCACATGGACAAACAGGCTTAAAAAATTAGGGGACTTCTGTGTAGAAGTATATTAGGCCACTTTCCTTGTCATTATCTTAATTAAGGCTGGGTGGAACAGAGGGATTCTGTGTCTTTAAACACAGTGCAATAAGCCAAAACATATGAGGCAAAAATAATATTCACATTGCTGCTATAAATTTGCAGCTCATTAGTGGTGAGCAAGTGAAGTGACCATCCTGGCATGTGATGACCTTGGATAATTTCAAGTGTGGGGCTTTTGGTTAATATTTCATCATTTGTTACCAGACAGATTGGTGGTCCCTTGTCCCCCCTGGCTGCGTGTCAATGTTGTAATTCCTTGCTTGTGCGGTTGAGTAATTCTTTGAGTTTGAAAACAGATGTCAAAACAGTAACAATGGCATGACACAGTTTGCTATCCTTTTAAGCCAACTCAACTGCTTGCACGAAAGCGTTTGGCAAACTTTATGACGAGCGGACACAGGATAGAGGCTGCAGTGCTTTTACGAGCCTACTTTAGCAGCTTTCAAAAATACTTGGCATTTACACTGGCATTTAGATTTATATATTTATTTCACTTGTGTCCAATAACATTATGTGCAGGATGCAAATTTGGTTAGTTCTTACGAAGCCATGACATTTTGAAATGTGAAATAAATTGATATGGTTCAATTAAATTCTATCTGTTAAACAGGGAGGGGGGAAGTATAGCCAGCTCTCACTGGGGCCAAAATTGCTTTGTACTTTGCATTTCTATTTAATTACGGCATCTTGAGTGTTAGGCGATAACAGTGAGACCCTCTTGTGCCTCAGCATTATGCTTGAAGGTCTGAAATTGTGTTGGAGGGAAGATGACGTCTGTAAAAAGCCTCATACTGCTGCACAAAATGCATGCCAGAAGCCACCTGGAATGTAAGAGTTCAAGCGAGTGACTGTGGAATGTATTCAATATCATGTTATAGATCTTACTCCTTAACCAAAAAAAAAAAAAAAAACCCACACATACACACACATACAGAGCTTCTGGAAGGCAATGAGATTTGGTTCACATTCAGACGCTTCTAAGGTGACCTAAGTTATTTAGTGGAGGTGAAAGACTTGCTACAATCACAGTAATGATGTGGGTGTAACTAGTCTTGCTGCTGGGACATTTCCCAGTACAATTCATACATATAACCCCCACCCAAACAGAAGCTCAGCTCAGAATCACTGACTCACCATAAACCATTTATTGGTTGAACCAAAGCCAAGCGTCTGTGTCCCTGATTGGTCTTCTGTGAATACAGTTTTACATTTCTGAATGCATACAGACTGAAAAAATATTTATATTTTTTTATAATTTGTTAGAAATTTATATATACACTATATTGCCAAAAGTATTCGCTCACCTGCCTTGACTCGCATATGAATTTAAGTGACATCCCATTCCTAATCCATAGGGTTCAATATGACGTCGGTCCACCCTTTGCAGCTATAACAGCTTCAACTCTTCTGGGAAGGCTGTCCACAAGGTTTAGGAGTGTGTTTATGGGAATTTTTGACCATTCTTCCAGAAGCGCATTTGTGAGGTCACACACTGATGTTGGATGAGAAGGCCTGGCTCTCAGTCTCCGCTCTAATTCATCCCAAAGGTGTTCTATCGGGTTGAGGTCAGGACTCTGTGCAGGCCAGTCAAGTTCATCCACACCAGACTCTGTCATCCATGTCTTTATGGACCTTGCTTTGTGCACTGGTGCACAGTCATGTTGGAAGAGGAAAGGGCCAGCTCCAAACTGTTCCCACAAAGTTGGGAGCATGGAATTGTCCAAAATGTCTTGGTATGCTGAAGCATTCAGAGTTCCTTTCACTGGAACTAAGGGGCCAAGCCCAGCTCCTGAAAAACAACCCCACACCATAATCCCCCCTCCACCAAACTTTACACTTGGCCCAATGCAGTCAGACAAGTACCGTTCTCCTGGCAACCGCCAAACCCAGACTTGTCCATCAGATTGCCAGATGGAGAAGCGCGATTCGTCACTCCAGAGAACGCGTCTCCACTGCTCTAGAATCCAGTGGCGGCGTGCTTTACACCACTGCATCCGACGCTTTGCATTGCACTTGGTGATGTATGGCTTGGATGCAGCTGCTCGGCCATGGAAACCCATTCCATGAAGCTCTCTGTGCACTGTTCTTGAGCTAATCTGAAGGCCACATGAAGTTTGGAGGTCTGTAGCGATTGACTCTGCAGAAAGTTGGCGACCTCTTCGCACTATGCACCTCAGCATCCGCTGACCCCGCTCCGTCAGTTTATGTGGCCTACCACTTTGTAGCTGAGTTGCTGTCGTTCCCAAACTCTTCCATGTTCTTATAATACAGCTGACAGTTGACTGTGGAGTATTTAGGAGCGAGGAAATTTCACGACTGGATTTGTTGCACAGGTGGCATCCTATCACAGTTCCATGCTGGAATTCACTGAGCTCCTGAGAGTGACCCATTCTTTCACAAATGTTTGTAAAAACAGTCTGCATGCCTAGGTGCTTGGTTTTATACACCTGTGGCCATGGAAGTGATTGGAACACCTGATTCTGATTATTTGGATGGGTGAGCGAATACTTTTGGCAATATAGTGTATATATATATATATAACCACAAGCTGCTTGTGGTTGGTGAAGGACCAGGTTGGTAAGGTTAGTAAGACTTGTATAATAGCTTCATACAAAATTCACAAGGGCTTTGCTTCACATTTGGACAATCAACCAAATAATGAATAAGCCCCCAAAATACTGCCAATTACTTCAGTTAAAATCCACACACAGCAATAATAAGTTAACAACACTCACTACAGCACTTCCATGACAAATTACTTTGTACATTTCTTGTGCTGATAAAAACTGCCTTTCCACCGTAATGCTTAACAAGCTGTACAAAGTGTACTCTTTTATTCTGTTGAGAAAATCATAACAGTAACAATAAACAAGATTATTTGTTTCTCTGATATGTACACATTAAAGTTTGCATATTTTTTAATCAAACAAAGCACAGTCTAAACACTAAAACAAGTCAATTAGACATGACTGTTTTGCATACCTGATATAAACACTGCAAATGTTTTGTCTCAGTGTAATTACCAGATGTTTATGATACCTGCTGCATTTTCTTGTGTCAAAATCATAATCAAACACTGGCTGCACAGTAATATTTAGAAAACAGCTTGACACCTTTTGATTCGTCATGAAGATAATGATTGTAATTAATTGTAGTTCTTTTTTTTTTTTTAACTTCCCCTCCTGATTCTATTTCCATTGTTATTTTGATAGCCACAGACAGCTGGTTCTAATACAATAGGGAATTAATAGCTCATTTGTAAAACATACTGAGGGTTTGTTATCAGAGGGGTGATGTATAATGGCTTGTGTCAAGGGCTCTGGTAAAGTGCCCCAGTCAGGCTCGGGTAGCCTCCATAAGAGTGTTTTACGAATTAACATGTTCTTCTTTTCTGCCTGCTGCCTTTTATTTTACTTACGGCTGACAGCGTCCTAGCCACCACCACCAGTTTGAGTATTTGGGCTCTGTCTTTCTTTTGCTCCTATCACAACAACATGAGAGCTCTTGCGTTCCTGAGAGAGTTGTATAGACTCTGGAGTATGCATCAGCTTTGGGAGAAAGAATGAGAGAAAAAAAGTGAGGGAGAGAGAGAATAAAATTACAGTCTGAGGTGATGCAAATGATATCCTCAGTGTATCTTCCCCAAAGCTCCTACCAGCACACTGACAGCTGATGCCAGGATTAAACAAAAAGATCAGGAACTTATGACTAATAGCTCAAAGCAATCATCTCTCATTATTTCAATTACATGGGTAAATGCATGCAATCATGGATCAAATTGCTGCTCTGAAGAGGGTCTTTTCAGCCACACGTCCCTGTTAGCAAAAAAAAGAGACCAAATGTGAAAATATTTGCATTGATTTTCCTCACAAAAATACACCTTTGTTTAAAAAAAAAAGGAACAGTCCCTCACTTGCAGTAAAGGCCTTTTAAAACTGTCCAAAATGCAGTAAAACAACAGAATGCTGGTCAGCACACACTGGTCCAGAGACGATACATGAGAGCTATGGAGAACACGAGCAGGCGTGGAATTTTGTCTCACTGCTGCTATCTGAGGTGAAGGGCTTTGCAAATGGCAGCCATTTCCCCCAATAATAGTAGCTGCGAACATGGCTGGGCCGGCCGATTCCGGGGTTCTCAGCAAGCTTGTGATTGATGACTCACTGACTGAGAGAAAATTGCCTTCTCATGCATAATTCATCAGGCTATCTATTTGCTGTTAAAGTAGCTGACAGGAATGTTTCTGACTGTCTGAGGGCACAATCCACTTTCGAAAATCACTTATAAGAAGTGGAATATCAAAAATAGCCATGTAAGACCCAGTATCAGGTTAGGAGCACCCCTTTCTTCTTCAAGATACAGAGTGCAAGGGGTTGTCTCTTGCCTTTATCAGGGTGACAGATGAAATGCTTTCAGGACAATTCTACTCCATTTCCTGACACCTGGCTATTCCGAAAGAATAGAATTTGAAGAACTGTGACGGACTGAATGGAGAAGAACTCTGCTTGTGTCTTATCAGAAAGTTATTGTGCCTACAAGTGTATATGTTTTTTATTTCATTGTTCTCAAGCACTTCAGACACTGCAGCCCATAAGGCTATCCTGGTGTTCTTGGTCAAATGGTCACAAAGAGGATAAGATCCCATCCTCCCAGGGGTAATTCTTGAAAGGAATCTGTTATAATACACCAAGCCATGTTTATAGACAAAAGGCAGGCCAAAGAAGTGTGTGACATTTCAAAAAACTTATGTAAGGGACTTCTTGAAATCCAGTTTGTATCGACTGTGTGCCATGGTGCTGGCCTCTGTGTAACCGAGCTCCGCCTTTGTCCGTCTGTAACCTCTGCATAGAGTTAGCTTGACCAGAATCTTGCCCCCATCTATAGTGTGAGACTGCAGAAATTGGGCTAAAGACAAGGGGGGATCCTGGGAACAGGAAGGGTGGTGCAGGTTCGTGGGCCAACCTATACCAATTTGCTTTTGCCTCCTCCTGCATTAGCTCTTCCTGAACAGGGCTCCATCGACCTGTCACAGACGTCAGTGAGATTGACTGCTAGGGCAGATGCGCAGCTATAACAGGTAACCTGATCCTCCAGTCCCATCTGGCTCCCAGCCTTCCTTAATTCACACTTTGCCTCAAAAAGACATCAAAAGAATCATGCTCTTTGTGCTCTGGGGAAACATTGCCACATACACTATATACATATTATGTGGGTGTAAGGTGTGTATATTAGAACACCGGGGTCCTTTTGTGTTAATATAGTAGCACAAGAGGCTGCTACGCATCGTCATAATCAGACAAGAAATGTCATCCCAAAGGGATGACTAGAATTATGCAGATTGGCAACTTATGGATTAATCATCAATTAGCATGTTTTTTTAAGCAGAGAGGGGACTTTAAAATTGCATGCATTGTGTCTTCAGTGTAGCGCTTGATTTCTAATAAGAATTGCAATTAGAAAAGGCTGTGAAAGCACTGGGAGGACGAAGGCTTCTCAGACAGATGGAGTGTTTAATTGCACAAAGCCTGAGAAGATCGTCCCCTTGCCCTGACAAGGAGGGAACATGGAGGGGGGCTGTTTTGAAGGGGGAAACATGGTGGAAGTGATGTTTTTGTTTCACAGGCCACCTCTAGGTTTGAGAGAGCCAAGAGAGAGGGAGAAAGACAGAGTGGGAAAAAAGAGAAGAAAATCCGGGAGAGTGGTGCCCAGCAGTCTCTTGCAAGCATGGACAGATCACCTCATCCCCCTACTGATCGATGGAAGTGCTGTTGCCTGCCCATCACTTGTGCTGGTAATGACTTCTTCCCTACCAAAATATTTTGTCAAGCTTCAGTGCAGAGTCCCCACTCTTTGAATCAACACCTCAGAAATCCATCAGTGAGCTAACAATCCTGCGCGATGGAGGGGGGCATTAGTAACAAATCCTCTGCCTGAACAAACTCAAATACATTTCCAAGATGAAATCTTGGTCTTGTTATGTGACGCTAACACTTACAAGTGTGGTACTGAGGAAGATAACACATGAGAAGGGGGGGAAGCAACCAAGCTGTCAGTTTGTATATGAGGAAAGGCCAAAGATACATTCTTCAAAAACAATTCACTCAATTGTTTAAAACCCTTGCACCACATGTCAGGGAGAGTATCACACAGACACACACACACACACACAACATTGACCATTTTTCTTGTTTGCAATCTCACCACGTTAAATATCACATAATCCTGCACACACCACATATAACAGAGACTGAAAAGAAAAAGAAATCAAAATCTACCCTGCAGCTAAACTACACAGCATAGACTAGTGTGCTGGATTTCCCAAAATCCAATGATGCTCCTTCTGTAGACTACCATATGGGCCAGCCTGATGGCTGTGGCCATAATCAGTGGTGATACTAATTATCTAATCAGGCTTATCTATGTGAATGGTGGAGACAGGAGAGTCTGGAATATATAGACTAGGAGCAGTCAAGAACACTGACAGCAAGTGCTCCATCTAATGGTGGAGACAGTGCACAGCAGAATTATGCTTGGAGTCTGTCACACTAGAAAGAGACACAGAGAATCCACCCAGTCACATACAATCCAACCTCTGCAAACCCCGCCTTCTGGACTCAACTAGCCAATCCATCACCATCAGCAAGCTCCAGAGTATGTATGGCTTACATCTGCTTCTGTTATTGTTTGTACTGGAGTAAAATTAATATTTGTTTTGCATGTGGGCAGCATGAGTGGCAACGTGAGGAGCCAGGGGACCTGAGGCACACCCAACAAGCTGAGCAGGAAGCCTTTAATGAACAATCCGGCTCCATTATGTAACCCTCTTGAACCGAGACCCCCGCTTCCTGAAACACTTTGGTGTTGTTTAGGAGTTAGCATATGCTGCCAAATGTCCCCATAGTGATGAGCGCATCACTGCAGACTCTGGTATTTATCCGGGAGGACTAATTATTAAAAAAGAAAAAAAGAAAAAAAACGGCTGCGGGTGAGAGAGAGAGCTACACTCTGGTGGCTAATGGACATACGGCTGCCACTTAGCTCTTGCTCTCAGGTCAGAGAATAGCAAAAGATATAAATTAGCATATCCTCAAGTTGACAAGGCCTTTGAATAATGCCAGATAATTTCAGGCTCCCTTTTCTCTTTTACCTCAGAAGCCACTGAAATGTGCCACACAACAAACTGATCTAAAATGTGTGGCATGTAACCTAAGTGTCTGATCTCAGGGAACAGAGGAAGGAGAGGGAAAGCAAGAGTGAGAAAGGGAGATGGGAGAGTGAGAAAGGGAAACTCTAGATCTGAACCAGTAAGTCAAGTTGAATAGGCTGCCAGCAATCGCGGTCACCATGTCAGGTCACACAGATACGCCTCGGCGATTGACATTGGAGAACTGGCCGATAACCAATCCACGGCACAGCATTGAATTATAGGATTAAAGAGGGATTGCCAGCTCCACTGGTTTTCATCATATATCAATCTAACAATTTGCTTAAGCCGCTTCACGGTGCCTTAGAGGCTCACTTTAGCACGTGGGGACTTCCTGAAGTGATCGACTGTAGCTATCCACACAATCTCACCTTCGAGACCTGACATTCTTCTGGTCTGCTCGAGTGTGAATGGGCAGATCAGGACAAAGTAGCCATAGTGCTCTGGTTTGCAGAGTGGTGGCCGAAGCCCTTGGCACTTAGAGTGAGACCACTTTGAGCGCCATGCAGACTTTTTGCTCCTCAGGGGAACATTATTGAAACCAATTTCAGATATGCAGTTTTACATGTTCCAGCAAATTTCCAGTAGTGTGTTCAAAAAAATGACTAATAAAATGAAGAGAGAATGTAATCAGAAATTTCATTACCAGATGAACGTTTCCAGTGGCTTGAGTGGTAGTGAATTAAAATGCCCATTTTTTATATGTGACAGTTAGTTTGGGTAGAAACCACACTGCAAACTTTATGGCTTTGCCATGCAGTATACAGCCATGTCCTTCAAATAATAATAAAAATTGTGAAACCACATTGAGTGCCAAAACAGAGACAAAAGACAGAACAATTCAGTTAACTCATAGAATTCTTTTCTCATGGCCAAATGTTTATATAATTCATGTGGATAAAGTTACTGAGAATGGTGTAGCTGAGTATGTAATTAATGTAATGGTGTTTATAGACTTACCTTTTTTAATGATAAATATTAGACAAAAAAACCCATGAGTGAAATAATTAATGAAGGTCAATTTTTTAATGAAGAGAGGTTTTGACTAGAGGCAGAATCTGTCTAAAGTAGCAGACGCAACATAAACAGCACCTAAAAGAAAGGTGAAGAAGGGAAAGCGAGAAGAACTAGCCTGGCAAATTGCTATATTTAAAGAAATACAGGAGTCACAGAATAACACACTGCCACAACTTGAGGCACGTCTCCGCTAGCTTCAGAACCAACACGTCTATCATTTCCATGTACATTCTTGAAATCGCAACATCAGCGGTGTGGTGTAGAAAATACAGCTTGTGATACCTCTAAAAAACAAAAACAAAAACAGAAAAACAGGGTTTTTCTGCCTTGTCCTTTTCCTTTGCATTTTCCTCCTTCTTCATAATCATGACCAGCAGAAGTCAAGGTAGTCAGGGCTTATTTATTCCTTTGTTATCATTGTTATTTACAATACTCTAATTGCCAGTAGTGCACTTTCCTTGCTGCATTTTCACAGCACATATAGAAGTGAAATTATTTTCTTATAAAAGGCTTTCTAAAGCTGTGGTTCTCACATCTGCAGCTCTTAAATTTATATACTGTACTGTATGCCCTTATATATGTATACTTTTGTAATATCCCATCAGTTGCCATGCACAACATGTTATGTACACCTATGAAATATAGATTTGTGCAACCAAGAAAGTGGCCAGTGAATGTAGGTAGGAGCAGGTAGAAGGAAGATGTGCCAAACATAAGTATAAGACTTACTGTGACCTTCCAAAAAAAAAAAGGCGACATTAATATACAACAAGAATAACAATATATATATATATATATATATATATATATATATATACACAAAGTTGATTTATAGTACTGCATTTTTTGTATTTTGTTCACAACACTGATTTTAAAATTAAATGCCCAATTAAAATGAATATTTTGTGATGCCAATCCTGAAATGAATAACAACAGAGGAAAGCCTCTTCCTGTAATATCTAACAAGGTTGGAAACACTTGTAGATGGATTTTGGTCCAGTAGATCAATCCGGATCAGTCTGGAGATTGAGATGGTCATTGCAATACATTGCTGATTTTTCTTAACCATTTCTGTATTGATTTGAATTATCTTGAAAGCTGAAAGTTCTCGAAGGCTGAAATATCCTGGTATTTATTAAATCACCATATTTTACAGTAAACACTGCATAATTTTTCTTGTTTGCTGCCCCATTTTGTCACCAAAAATGTTGATGGTGGGCATGGCCAAAAAGTTTGAGATTTCATCTGAGCAACCCCAATGCCAACTGTAATTCTACTGATGCAAGTTCAAGTGCTGCATTTTGTGAAATGATCTCAAGAAGGGCTTTTTTCTGTGTCATTCAAATGCAGTGATTTTTTGGGGGGCTGTTCTTTTTCCTGCATCACCATCCTTGTGAAGAGACAGTGTGCCCATGGTTCCAATTCCTGTCAAATGCCAGATATGTGAAACTTTATAATATGGCCCAAAATGTGTTCAACGCTATTTTTAATGGCTTTTGTATTTTATATCTTTACCCTGATTTGTGTATGTAAACCAGCTATTTTGTTACTTGTGATTTTTGCTTTTTTCTCATGTTCATGGATGGGGGAAAAAAGAGATTTTTCATGAGTACAAACTCATATTTGAACCACAGGATAGCATTACATGATACTAAATATCTTAGAGAATAATAATAATAATAATAATAATAATAATAATAATTATTATTATTATTATTATTATTATTATTATTATTATTATTATTATTATTACAAAGATAATAGAAAACAATTTTCCTTATCGTTCAGTGAATTTGTATGTATTTTTGATCATTATTTAAATGGCTCTTGTGAGGGATTAGTGAGAATCCCAATCTGGAATACAATATTTTCTTCATTGTTGCTCATAGCAGTTCATCTAGTAGTGTGGTGTAATAAAATGAGATGTAATTATTTAATAATTCATAATAGTACAATTATTTCATGAAGTTTAGTCATTTATATATTACCAGAGATAAATGTGGGTGAATATTTAGTTCACTGTTCAGCATTACATAAGTGTAGAGCAGACAAGATGCATATCTCAGATGTCTCAAATATCCTGTATCAGCTCTTGATCTTGAAATGAGCATTAAGAATTAAAGGTGAGGGGAAACAGAAGGTGTACATAGCAAGCAAAACATAGTCTCTCTTGACACAATCTCTTGGAAAAAGTCTCAAGGCCAGGCTAAGCCAGGGAACCAAGGGCTTATTTCATGCATTTCAGTAACCCGTTTCTTCCTGTCCATTTACATCATTGCAGGTCAAGCTGGAGCCCTCCCTGCAGTCACATCCCAAACTCATATGTTTCACAGTGAAAAAGATAGAAGAAAGAAACTTAGGCTTTAATGTAAACATGCATCATTTATTTAGCAGGACATTACTTAAACATAAAGGGGTAAATGTTTTGAATACTAGAGCTTTACTCTTCACTCAGGGCCAAATGTTTCCCCTTGACCTTGCAAATTCAGGCAGCCACATACAAACACTAAACTGTCATTCACCACCATGACTTTTACACCCACCAGAACAATGGTGGCCCACAAAAAAACTCTCTATCTTCGGGAACCTTTAAAAGCAAATATAGGAACTTCAAAGGGACACACAGAAAAAAGTGGAGGTTCAGGAGGGGGATGAGGAAAAAAAACAGACCAATGAAGGAAGAGGGTTTCTGGATGCAAATGTCACATTGCTGAGGCGAATCAGTAGCCCCTTGAGGACTGAGGCAAATCTTTCGGTTGAAGGAATTAAAATATTTCTGTCACTGAGAAGGGGGAGAGGGGCTGCACAGACTCGGGCATGGTGTTTGTCTATGTATGTTTACAACAGCTGTCATTAAAGGCACAAGAAACAAGATGGCTAATGTAAGGCGATCCCTCCCCTTGGCTGAATAATTAATGCCAGCTGCAAGGAAGAGGCAGCAACGCATATTCTTCTTTCTCCATCGCTTGCCTCTCTCACCCTTCTCTAAGTGTCTCAGGGGATGGATGGGTTTCGTTCCTGGTCACGATGAGTAGCCATTTACTGCCCGATCTGGCCTTCTTAGTGCCGACTCTCTTCCTGTCTGCTAAAACCAAATTTGCCTCATTTTAGTCACCTCGAAGCAGACTTGTGTGTGTATATATTTTCAGGAAAATTTGATTGCCCATATCGATTTTTCAATCGGCCCACAGCTCAGGTTTTAGAAATATGTAAACTGTTGTGTTATTTCATCAGGCCCGGCTGAAGAACACATACCTCAGATACTGAACACCCAATATGGTGGAGCAATCTTTAAGCAAGACAACTCGGACATAAGTAGATTAAAAAAGCCATAATGGGGAAACAAGTGCCCATTTCAAGTGCAGTTGAAGGAAATTTAAGACCTGGAAAGTTGCATTATAAATTTTTGATCAAATTGAGGATATTTTCACACTGGCTGAAGGCTGAAACCTGAACCTATATTTTCTGTCTTTGGTTTCCTTTCTTGAAGTACCCTTAATGTGCCAAAGATGTACTACTTAAGCTCGGGTTACTGTTGTCGGTTTGTACGTTAATGTCTAAAAAGTTCAGATTGGATTTGAATCGACCAATATGCATTAAAACCACTGTTCTTTAATCAAAATCGTATATAATCTAAAAGGGAGAGTAACAAAAGCTTCCCATTCTTTCAACATCCTGCTCTTTTTGGCCCGTCTAATCCAGTTGAGGTTTGAATGTGGTCTTTCTTCTCTTACAGCAGTGGAGGGTTACTGCAGGAGATGGACAAATTAGCCTACACCTCCATTCCTGCGTGAGGCTATTGTATATCGCTGCAGTCTGTTCTGGGTCTCAAAAAAAGGGCCATGGCCTGCATGCAGTCATGTAAAAGAATTCTATGCAGTGTGTAAAGATAAGGGTTAAATATTCCATTTGTTTAATTATTACAACATTTAGTAATGCTTTTTAAATAAGGCTATATTTATTATGTCTGCAAGGTGTGATTAATAAACTCATTCCTTTCAGCTCAACAGACATTTAATTCCAAAGATGCCACAACTTAAAAAGAAGTCTATTTTCTCTAAGCTAATAGCACATCAAATATTTTTGTAACACTTGTAAGCTACATTTACATATATTGAATATATGTAATATTTAACTGCAAATCATGTAAAAAGCATCTTAATTAAATTGTAATATGTACATAGTTAAGCCTGAAAATAAAACTATATTAGGTACTATACTCAAAACAAACAAAATAATTAAATGAATGTCTATCTATCTATCTATCTATCTATCTATCTATCTATCTATCTATCTATCTATCTATCTATCTATCTATCTATCTATCTATCTATCTGTCTAATTTTATTGAGCAAATACATTACATTAGTAGTTAAAAAAAATTGTACATATGATATTAAACTAAACTCATAAATAAAGTTAAATAATTGTATATTAAATATGTGATTAGTCAGATATTTAAAACATTATTATTATTAATAATTAAGTAAAAATGTCAAAGTAATTGGAGGGTTAAAAGCTATTAAGTTTACATAGTGTGCTCTTAGAAATCGTTTTAGGTGTAGTGGGATCAATATTTTAAAACAAACTCCCACAGAACGATCAATTAAAATACCTCCCAACAGCACTTAATTTTCATAATTTAGCTGCCCCAAATTGAGCTGCAGTCAATGCTCTGGTTGGGCCTTCAATGGAATAAGTGTGTTGTCTTTCAACAGATGTGACTGAAAGTGTATCGGGAACACTCTGTGCATTAAGCCCTGAATTCTAAATGAACGGCTGGCTGCAATGATCCAACCCAAGCAGACACTTAAAAACTGACACACAGGAAACCCAGAGAAATTACTTAAAGGATCGGTTACATCTAAAATGATGGAATCAATAACAATATTTTCCCTTGGACCCTATCGCACTGATAAGCAAAAACCTCCCTTAAAAGCCACATTAAACTTTAATCGGGTGCAGTTTGCTCCGGCGATTGGTAATATCTGGACAGCTGTTTTCTGATGTGTTTGAAGCTTGTTTCCTTTGCCATGTCAGTGTCATCTACTAATTGCCTTTTCTTTGGGATACATGATCCTATTGAATTCAATCATAGGAGTATGAAACAGGGAAAGGCTTTTTGGGGGCTCGAGTCAGAATAAATCAGCCGAGGCTGGGATACTTGCTGAGTCTTGGCTACACTTTGTACACTTTGTCCCAAGTGACTTCACCTAGCATCTGATTTCTGAGCATGAAGGGTTAGTTATTTGTTTATTGGGGTTTTGTGAGTTGGTGTGAAGTCTTGCCATCACCACCTTTAAAGGGCTGGGCCTTGATTTTTCTCCTTGCTTGTGTGCCTGTTTTTCACCTACACATTTTTCACAGCAATCATAATATAGAATTTAAGCAATCCCACAGCGTTTCAAAATCCATCACATTTATACTGCACTGCAATGTATATCAGTCCACCTGATGGAAGAGGTACATTTTCATGTATTTGTATTGTTGTGTAGAGCAAAAGCATGGCAAAATACGCAAGTCACTATACATTCAGGTTTGAAATGTAATAAATGACATCTATTGTTGTGAACAGTGGAGAACGTATGTGAGAATCACACAGCTGTCTGATGTAAGGAGGCTAGTGAGCTGGTTTATGGAGGCCCCAATCAGTATTTACTTGAAAAGCGAAACTTGGAAGAGGTTGGTTTTAATATCTCCTTCAGGGCTGGGGCCAATGCAGGCTGTGATTTCACAAGTGCAACCCGAGCAATCACTGCTATCCCCCCTGATTGCCTGGCCTGCGTCTCTGAGGATGCAAAGAGCGAAAGATTATCTTTCCCCTGAACTTCCTCTGATTACCGACTTTGAGAGGCATGCCTTCATCAGCCAACACGCCGGCAGAACCTCGCAGTCATAATGTAGTATTTATTAAAGACAGGGCTATTTAAGCCGATCGATACGTTCAATCTATGTCTGTGTCTCTTGGCTTTGAGGGTTAGAATAGCTGACACAGGAGACATCCTATATTGGCTTGTGGTGAAACATTCCTTACAAAGTGTTTTAATGGGTTTTATTCGAGCCAATATTGCCAACATTTCACTGAGAACTGGGGTAACAAAAACATCATGCTAAATTTAAAAATGGTTTTAGAATTTGCATTGATTTGTGTTTTTCAAATTCAACCAACAAAATCATGTACTCCGTGAGCACATTAAATGAAACAAAATGAAAAAGGTGTCAATATTATTTAGAAAATGTTATTAATGAATAAATTCTAACAAGCCATTTTCAGAACATACAAATAACAATGTTTACTTTTTGTTATTGTTAGTAACCTTTACGATTTCTGAGTACAGGAGTCAAGAGGCAAAACAAAGAGACATCTCCAAACAGTAAAGAAACTGCATCTTAGGTATTGAGTGCATGTCATTCTAACTGGCCTTCAAGAGGCACCCTGAGAACCTGTCTTTTTAGACATCACTTGCCTGCCCACCCCCAACCCCCATCCATGGCAGGCACAGAGCAAGGTTTGATGGATTGCATTCCCTGTCTAACTCTTGACTGCTCCTTCAGCTCTAGCCAGGTATGAAGATCTTATCAGCTCTTAGTCCCATTGCCCCTGGCCTTTTCAGCCCATTGTGGCTAGGTTTACGGAAATATCTTCGAAATCACACTGATGTACTGTATCAATAGCATGAAGCTCTGATAGCCTGACACAGACACATGTCCACACTTGAGTCATTTTTCCATCTTTGGAATTTTTTTTTTTTTACCTTTTGACTACACTACACTCAAATTAGAGAAAATGACTATCTAATCATTATCTATTACTTATAGTTTACAATGCCATGTTAGTCTGTGAGAAAAACAAAAGGTTTGACACAGACCAAAGGATGCAATGCCAAAGTTCAGTTTCTATTAAAAATGCATCCGTGACTTCACCTAAACAAAGCTCTCCCCTGGTGTGACAACTTCCTCCCCAACTTCACATGACCACTTACAACACACAGCTCCACACTGCAGTGTGCACCTGCTGTAACCCTGACAGGAACTTATCAATTCATCTCTATTAGAACTGCACAAGTGGGGGGTAATCCTCCCATTGAGTTGTTTCGACTCTTCTGCCCATAAACAAAGGCGGGATAATACCCTTGTTGGAATCGTCTTGTTTTGGTGGAGGATCTTCAAGAGGCTTAGGGCCAAACTCTTTGTAGCTGCTATTTGTCTCTCTACACAGCCAGTAATCCTGACATTTGTCAAACCATCAGGGCAAACTTAAGCTTTCAGAGTGCCAGCTTCTCCTTTCCCTTCTGAACCGCACTTGAGCTTCGCATTAAGCCAATAATGTTTCCTTTTCTCCACCTGTCAGCAACACGTAAAGGGAGAGTGACAACAACAATGTAGACTTAAAATAAAAAATAACCTGAGTTGGAGGTTTTATTTTATTTACACCAAGGAGCTTGCCTATTTGAGGCTTGAAAAAATGACATCGTTCTCTGGTCTGAAGCCCTTATTAAATTAACTAGGAGTTTAACAGTTTTCAGGCTGGTGGCAAATTAGTGTTCGCAGTGGAATCAATTTATATATTTCTACTGTCTTGAAGTGGGAGACTCTGAGAGTAAATGCACTATAGAAGCCAGAGGAAGCCCCTGCATGCCAGCTGTGAAGCTTTTTTTTTTTTTTTAGGATATATTCCAATGCATCATCCAGCCAGAACGTTTCAGAGTTTGAGCTGAGAGGCAATAAAGTAATTAAAGCACCAGGGGTTCAAACATTCAATATCATTTTCCAAAATGTGTTTAATTAAAATTAATCATGAGCTGCATTATATCGCTACCTGTGGTGAAAAGTGGTACACTGGTTCTCACTCTAGTCAAGCTTTCCTTTGAAGGTTGCAAATTGGAGCAAGTAGTGATTTTAAGACGTTGCCAAAGATGTTGAATTACACCAATCGTTTGCATTTTTGCTTTTCCACAATTTCCCCTGATAGTATGGCTTTTTAAATAATCCCCCCACCCATTTTAAAATAATTTCAGTGTGGCAGCATTATACTCTCAACTCAACTCAAATCCTTTTTTTATAGCGCACATTCAGATTACACAACTCTCTTTACAGAACTAATAGCTCATCCAGCAAAGACAGCAGAACAATCAGCTTAGCCTGGTTTATACCTTTAATATAAATTCATTAATCATATCGAGCATTGTTGGATCAACTGGTTAAAAATGTGTACATTTTAAAAAATAGCATTGCAATTAACGTATACTTAAATTGTAAAAGCAATGCAGGGAAGTCAACGATTAGTATAATAATGACATCTCTGGAGAAATTATTTTAATGCAACCTCAAGACATTACCAACAAGGTTTTTAAGGATGCTCAGAAATAAATGTACTGAAGTGCATGAAAATTTGGAATTTGAAAAAATATATTTGAGAAGATTTACATTATGCAGTAATTTTATACAAACTGCTGCAAATGTACAATTGAGCCAGAATATTTATCTCTAAATTCTTGTTGGCATTTCAGTGATTAGATCAAGTAAAAGAATTTTAAAGTTGGTTTAAAGATGAACATTTTGTAATTGGCAGTTAAGAGTGCTGAAAAGCAAAAAAACATTCAAAAGAGTAAAAACAATGTTTTATGTGCAAAAGGTTTTTCCTTTTGCAAAAGTAGCAAATGTGTAAACATGTGAGGTAGTCAACTTGTAGAAATTTGTACTGCAATGGTCACATAAATGCCAAGTTTGAGATTAATTTAATATATCCATCTCTCTCTACACCAATCCAGTGAAATACAGACAATATTTTGGCCTGCATTTCTTTCCCAAAGTATCCATAAGTTAAATTAATCTGAATTGTTATTTTTGAAAATTATCTGAAAATGAACAAAAATGTAGAAAAAGAATGTTCAAAAAATCTCCATGAATCATATTTCGCTTTAAGGCATTAGACTTTATATAGCTGCATAGCTTATGTAAAGTGACAGAATGTTAGCGCTATATTCAACCAAACCAGTGGTATGCTAGATTGAAACAAATATATACTGACTGTCCAAATTATAAGGAACACATGTATTTCTCATATATGAGCACATGCTTATTTATGCAGTTATCTAAACAGCGAATCATGTGGCAGCAGCACAATGCATAAAATCATGCAGATACAGGTCAAGAGCTTAGTGTGATTTTTGAGACTTTAACCATGGCATGCATGTTGGGACCAGATCATCTGGTTTGGGTATTCCTGAAAATGTTAACATCCTGGAATTTTTCACACATAAAAATTTACACAGAATGGTAAGAAAAACAAAAAAATTGAGTGAGTGACATAAGGACACTGTGAACTGTGGGTGGAAACAACTGATTGAGATGAGAGGTCAGAGGAAAATGGCCAGATTGGTTTGAGCTGCCAGGAAGGAGCGTTTACTGTATGGTGCATGCAAACACTTACACAGTTATCACAGTTGAATTATTTTCATAGCTAAGGGTCCAGTACTCACATAGAGAAGCATTACAGCTTTAGGGGAGGAAAAGACAAGTGCCAACTAGGCACAACAAAGCCAATGAACTAATACAAGACCTATTAACAGTTCATTAGGGAAGCTTAGATGATTTTGCCATGTTTACATCTTACTTCCTTGTAATGGACCCTAAATGTGTCTCCTGCCAGCAGAGCTGTAGGCTTTGGTTGCTTCTTAAAAACTGGCAACCTAATGAGCACCATTGTTTCTTTTATGACGAGTCCAATGCTGTGAGGCAACTTAGAGCCTGGCTAAACTCACACAAACTGGGCCCTTATCATTGCTATCATATTTTACAGGTCCCAGAGACATGTGGTACTAATTATATATGTTTGTTAAAACAAACTGAAATAAGGTCCAAATAAGGTCCAAAACTTAAATGATTAAGCTTAGACAGTCGAAAAAACTTCCAATACATACAAGCATCACCTATCCCCATTTATTCAGCTTAGTTCTCACTTAGTGACAATTAGTGTCAATTAATTGGATTTGGTTGCTGTATATTTGAGAAGAAAGACTGCCTTGTTGCCAAATGAAACTCTGCACGTGTCCTGTTCTTTCTCAGCTCTACAGTTAGTCATGGTTTACTCTCCAGTCTAGCACTTACAGATCATTAGCATGTGTAACTTCCTCCTAAGAGGACAAGGCCAAACATGCCTGAGTGCATGATTCAGCTGAGAGCCTCATGAATAGAACTGAGAAAGCCAATGAATGTCCATTCAGTTATTTAAAACATCAGGCTACAGACATTTTAAGATCACCTAGAGTTTAACAATTGCTGACACAAGTGAAGGTTAATAATCAAACTAATATAATTAAATAAAAGAGCAATTACACTTGTTCTTTAATTATCAAGTATAAACTTATCGGTCATAGTCAGGAAAAGGCCAAGGTATACAAAAAATACACCTATTAATTTATACCTGGATAAATATATTAGGATCCTGCAGTGGGATTGTCTAAGGGCTTCAATCAAACCAAAGGGACATTAAGGAGTATTCACTGCCCATGTTGAATTCAGGTTGTTTCAGTCCCACTGAGTGCTGTTTTAAGCAATAAGGTTGTTGTCATTGTCATACTGAGCTCCAGCACACAAAGATCATCCGGTAGAGGAGTAAAATCAATGATTTTCCCCAATCCATGGCATGAATGCTGGAGAGCAGAAAAGGCTCACTGGCCATTTGACCTTCTCTGTGTATTAAACAAACACCAGATGGTGGACATTCAGCACGTCCATTATCTGAGAGCCTGGAGTGTTGTTCCTGCTGCTAATTCCCACAGAGTCCCTCTCCAAGCCTGCAATTGAACTGCATGCATGCAAGCAACTCTTAGTCCATGAATATCCAAAGCTCCATTCAGACCCACCCTCCAAAGCAAATGAGTCTGTTTCTTCAAGCCAAAGACCACAGGTAATATCTTCTCATAAATTAAGACATCTACCTACAGTCCAGGTTATTTGTCGAACCTGAGGATCTAACAAATGGGTGCCATTATATTGAGGTGCTTTAGATCATCCAACTGAGACAGAAAAAGCCATCAAATGGTACAGATATATGTTGGCTATGCGACTCCACAGAATCCAAGCACAAATAACTGTAGACGATGGTTCATGTCAAAGAAAAAATATGCACGAGTGCGAATGGAAGACAAGGACCATGAATGAATTGGGGAGAAGGCATGCTGTGCTACCATTGTGCCTGCACAAACGTGGAAGGAATGCCCAGAGTAGCAATGAGAATTCAGGCCACAATAGTGCAGCAGGGTGCTGATGTGTGTGCTGAACCGGAGCCTTGACAAGGAAGTCCTAGCTGGCATCAAACACAAGAGTTCATTCACACACCACTTCTGAAAGGAGATGCAAAGGTGACACCAGGGCAATGGAGCTGCCTAAGTGATAACTACTGCTTTTGCTTTCAGTAGTTGTACATTTCTAATTATTTACAAATCTAGAATTTGTCATTTTATGATGGCTTCCCAAAAAATCAAGTGTGTGATAGCAAACAATATACAATGTTATTCTTGTGTCATGCTGAGAGTCATGAAAGGATACATCTGAAGTGTGTAAAAGCTTTTGAGGTATAATGATGATGAGGAATCTAGTTGTTTTAACTAGAATGACTGAAATCCACAATGCCTTTAATAATCCACAACATAACCAAGGTTCAGTTTCTGAAGCAATCATTTGTAGTGATTAAATATAACATATTTTTCTATGCCTTAACCACTAAATTCTTTCTTTCTTTTTTTCTCAAGTATGTACATTGTGATCTAACCTACAGAATGTACAGAAAATAATGCAGCCAAATTTTCCCCAAGTTTCAACACAGTCTCATGCACACACAGTAATAATAAAAATAACTGGACAAACCCTGGGTAAAAATGTTCTAATTGTCCCCATCATTAAAAGCACACAGCTAAAAAATCTTCACTTTTTAGTAATTGCAGAGTGACCTCTCTGGGTGTTTGTTGCTTTTTGATAATAATGCCTAACGCTGGACATTTGAAGTGGCATGGTGGTAATTACAGGCATCTAATTACACAGTGCCTGATGCTTGCCTTCAAGAGGTTAGTGCAGAGAGCCCACTGACCCATCAACTCACTCTTTAGAAATGCAGTGAGAGCTAAATCTCTTCCAATTTACTGAGCTCCACTGTGTTTAGAGGGGTGAAAAACATGACATGATTCTGTGGAAAATAAGTTATTGAGACAGGCTCCTCAGACACTTTTCAAACTAAAGCCATAATTTACCCAACATGTGCAACTGGAGCTACAGTGTGTGATACAATATACCTGATGACAGGTAGTGGTGTTAAATTGACTGACCATGCGTTGAATGTTTGCATTTCAGGGAGAAAAGGACAGCAGAATCCATTAAAAATGTGTGTTTGCCTTTGCTCTTCCAATTTAACAATAGTTAGTATTGTAAAGGGACTACCGTCAAAACAAAAAAGAATAACATACAAAAATCCAGGTGGCACAGTGCCACAGCAGGTAGCATTGCCATCTCACAGCTCCACAGTCACCAATTTGATCCTGAACTCAGGTTACTGTCTGTGAGGAGTTTCACAGCACCTCTGTGTTCTCTGGTTTCCGCCTACCTAAAAATAAACATTTGTTAGTTGGATTGGCTAATCTAAATTTCCCCTAGATTGACAAGCATATTAACCAGTCCTGGTTCTCATGTCAAGTGCTTTAGTTCAACTGGGACCTTCATCAGGATAAAATTGTTTGAGAAGGTACACTATATTGCCAAAAGTATTCGCTCACCTGCCTTGACTCGCATATGAACTTAAGTGACATCCCATTCCTAATCCATAGGGTTCAATATGACGTCGGTCCACCCTTTGCAGTTATAACAGCTTCAACTCTTCTGGGAAGGCTGTCCACAAGGTTTAGGAGTGTGTTTATGGGAATTTTTGACCATTCTTCCAGAAGTGCATTTGTGAGGTCACACACTGATGTTGGACGAGAAGGCCTGGCTCTCAGTCTCCGCTCTAATTCATCCCAAAGGTGTTCTATCGGGTTGAGGTCAGGACTCTGTGCAGGCCAGTCAAGTTCCTCCACACCAGACTCTGTCATCCATGTCTTTATGGACCTTGCTTTGTGCACTGGTGCACAGTCATGTTGGAAGAGGAAGGGGCCAGCTCCAAACTGTTCCCACAAAGTTGGGAGCGTGGAATTGTCCAAAATGTCTTGGTATGCTGAAGCATTCAGAGTTCCTTTCACTGGAACTAAGGGGCCAAGCCCAGCTCCTGAAAAACAACCCCACACCATAATCCCCCCTCCACCAAACTTTACACTTGGCACAATGCAGTCAGACAAGTACCTAACCTTGTCAGACAAGGTTCTCCTGGCAACCGCCAAACCCAGACTGTTCCATCAGATTGCCAGATGGAGAAGCGCGATTCGTCACTCCAGAGAACGCGTCTCCACTGCTCTAGAGTCCAGTGGCGGCGTGCTTTACACCACTGCATCCAACGCTTTGCATTGCACTTGGTGATGTATGGCTTGGATGCAGCTGCTCGGCCATGGAAACCCATTCCATGAAGCTCTCTGTGCACTGTTCTTGAGCTAATCTGAAGGCCACATGAAGTTTGGAGGTCTGTAGCGATTGACTCTGCAGAAAGTTGGCGACCTCTTCGCACTATGCGCCTCAGCATCCGCTGACCCCGCTCCGTCAGTTTACGTGGCCTACCACTTCATGGCTGAGTTGCTGTCGTTCCCAAACATTTCCACGTTCTTATAATACAGCTGACAGTTGACTGTGGAATATTTAGGAGCGAGGAAATTTCACGACTGGATTTGTTGCACAGGTGGCATCCTATCACAGTTCCATGCTGGAATTCACTGAGCTCCTGAGAGCGACCCATTCTTTCACAAATGTTTGTAAAAACAGTCTGCATGCCTAGGTGCTTGATTTTATACACCTGTGGCCATGGAAGTGATTGGAACACCTGATTCTGATCATTTGGATGGGTGAGCGTATACTTTTGGCAATATAGTGTATGTGAATACATAACTTTATGTCTATATTACAAGGGAAATTTTCATATGTATATTTTGTTATATAGGGTTTCATTTCAGAATTGGATAAACAAAAATACCAAAGGGTCTTAAATTGCCTTACATTATACCCTATATCATTTGGGTTAACTTACATGATATTTAAATAAAAAAGGCTCATAATAATGTAAATTATCTTTAATAACAGAAGGAGTTAACATGATGTCAATACATAACATTATTAATGGCTCTTCATATATGACTCATTTCACTGTCAGTATCTACATTTCATTATTTTCTGAGGTGCTAAAAATTAGTGTGTGCATTATTTCATTATTATGAAAGCATTAGTTAAGTAATAATGTATGCATACTTGTGGGCCTTATAGAAATGTGTTACAATTACTTCTAAGTCCAGTGAAGTTGAAGGTTTGATAGTTCTATTAAAATTACACCTCGGTTAAAAGAATTGTCAGTGTTAGGGTTTCTAGACTGATTTTAACATGTTATGATTTTATTTTGAAGCTCACTTAAGTAGAACAACTGCTCTTGCTCACTAAAGAGGGAGTATTCAATATATCACTCATTTAAGTCTTTAAAAAGCTGTCACTAGGGCTTAATTATGTCCTTATCAAAATAAAACAGCAGTGAAGCAGTCAAAAATGATGTATGTCCTTTTAAGAGGGGTACAGGAAATGAACTATTTCAAAACAGCTATATTTATTAAGATTATGAATCATTCTGACTCATTTATGACATAAAATTGCCACAAAAACTAGACAACAATCACATGTCTTAACACAGAGGGGAAGAAAATCCTCTTGATTCTCTCAGGTTTCTTCGTTTGGAGCTTATCCATCAACAGTACCCAATTAGACCAGGCCTGTCCAGTCTCCTATAAAACAAACTGTTTACACAAGTTTGGCCAGTATTTACACTTGTTAAGGCCCAAACATAATTGAAACATAAAAGAGTGTGTGGAGAATGTTTCTTACCAGAAGTGTGTTTAGTGCAAGTGATGTACATATAGCAGATTTTTTTTTCTTTTAAGTACTGTTTTAATGGGCTAGTGCTACAACTGAAGCTAACAACTACTAGCAGATAATTTGTAAAATCTTAACTCTTAACTAATGAGCAAGATTGAATATATAAAATGAATAACATGCAACAAGATATATTTTAATAGAATATAATGTGGCTCAATAACACATTTTCTTACTAAAGGACACTGAAGAGGTTCCAAAGTTCCAAAGCACTTTTTTTTTTTACAAACCACTAGTCATAAAAATTATCCAGCATGTAGGCAGATGGACAACAACCTCGAAGAGGATGGACTGCAGTGGACACAGGTTCATAACACAACACTTGAGAATGAAAAAATGTAGCCTTGTCTTATGAATCTTGATTTCTGCTGAGGCACACAGATAGTAGGCTCAGAATTTTGTGCATGAATAGCATGAATCCATGAACCCAACCTGCTTTATGTCAACAGTTCTGATAGAGGTGGTGTAATGATTTTAATTTTTTTTGGCACACTTTAGGTTCGCTAATTCTAATCATTCATCACTTCAAACATTCATGCCACAGGACATTTCAGTATTGCTGTTGACCAGGTGCATCTCAAGTGAATGTCCACAATTTAACATCTTCTAATAGTTACTTTCAGTATGATAAGGCATCATCTCACAAAACAATAGTCATCTTGAACTGGCTTCATGAACATAATGTTCTTCTGTGGACTTCCCATTGACTGGATCTAAATTCAGTAGAACATCTCTGGGACAGTGCACATGACAGTGCACATAAAATTGTGTGATGTATTCATGTAAACATTGACCACAATCTCAGTGGAATGTTTCAAATGTCTTATGGAATCAATGCCATGAAGAATTGAGGCTGGTTTTAGGGAGGCCTAAAACCTAAAAAAAGGTTTTTTTCCCCCTCCTTTCAGTCTCCTTTTTTAGAAGGTGAAATGTTTTCCCCAGATGAGTCCTTTGTTGTGACAGCAGAGTGATTTGGGTCATTGTTTTGCTGCATAATGATGTTCCTCCCAAATAGATTTGATGCCTTTCTCTGTAAATTGGCAGATTATGTGGACTTCTGAATTTATGTTGCTGCTATCATCAATAAAAATTGGTGAAAATGTTCCAAATGCAGTCTTGCAAGTCCAAGACATGACAGTACCTTCACCATGCTTGACAAATGAGTTTGTAGGTTTGGTTCATATGCAGATTATTTCATTTTCTACACTTTGACCCATCAATCCAGTAGAGGTAAATCTTTCCAGAATTTTTGTGGCTCATCTCAGTATTTCTTTGAGAATTCAAATCTGGTCTTCTGATTCTTGGTGCTGATGAGTGGTTTGCATCTTGGCATCTATATTTCTGCTCTTAAAGACTTCTAATGGATTGTGACTGTTGTTTTGGGGGTTTTCCTCAAAGCTCTCACAATGATTTTGTGATCAACTGCTGTTGTTTTGCTAGGCTGATCTGTTCGATGTCTGGTTGTACACTAGTGGTTCATTTGTTTTCATGCCATTTCAAATTGTTGTATTGTCTATGCCCAGTGTTTATGCAGCGAATCTGATTGATTTCTTCTCTTTCCTCAGACTCAAAATAGTTTGCTTTTCTCACATAGACAGCTTTCAGGTCTTCATGTTGGGTTACTTTTTTCAACAACAAAATTCTTCACAGGGCTCAAACCCTGTGACATTATCTAAACAATCACTATCTATGAAAGGATTGCTGACCAACAAGAAACATCTGATAGACACATGTTCCAATATTTTGGATCACTTAAAAAATGAGTGGGTTTAAACAAAACATTCCATGTTCTAGGGCAACAGGGTCCAGTCTTATCCAAATACAACCAGTGCTGGTTCAGGTTTTCATTCCAGTCAAGCAAGAGCCTGATTGCACCTGTTTAATCAGTTGATCTTAGCTTTCAGTAGACCCAGTTTTGGCTTCTTCATGGTTAGAATGAAAACCTACACTGGATTTTTGGATTGGAAGATTGGTTACCCCGGTTCTAAGTTGTTTAACACATCTAGTTGTAAATATCATGAAGTGAAAGCTGAAATTCAAGTTCTTTCTTGAGACTAAGTTCTTTCTTTGGGTCTAAGATAATCTTTTGATCTTTTGATCTCTACATTTGACCCAAATGTATAGGAACAGTTGTACAAATCACATGCGTGCACTTACGTAATAACCCAGCTATGTTGCAGCAGCACAATGCAAATAAATAAATAAATAATCATGCAGATACAGGTCAAGGTCATTATTGCTTGGATTGTGGTACCAGAATGGCTGGATTGAGTATTTAAGAAATTGCTGGTTCCATACCTGTCATCCAAGAACAGAAACCTCAAGCTATCATGGGCAAAGATATTCTGGATATCATGTGTATAAACATTATCATGTGATGTTTACTTTATTCAATCATTTGTGTCCAATAATTATAGAGTTAAGTGTATTTTGAGAAGCACTGAGTTCACGGGTGGCCAGAAAGTAATAGAAATTGGTCATGGAATATTTTAGAAGGATTCCCTTTATGATAGCTGTAAGCATATATAACCTAAACCAACCTACCTTTCACATCCATCTGCTTGGCAAAAAAAAAAGTGAATACTAAACCATCTGGGCCCCTGGTTGTGCCAGAAAAAGGATATGGATAGGTATTGTCTAACATAGATCATCACCTCAGGGGTTACATTATTCCATTTTAAATGAACACACACACACACACACGAACATAAAATACATTTCTTTCTCTATTTGTTTATACAAAATGTGCAAGCAACTATACTATGACAAACTTAATCTCCAGGTGAAGCCAGAAAGCAAACGGCTCTCACCGACAGGTAAAGCAACCATCTAATCAATTATCTATTCCGCAGGGAAATACTCCTACAAGCCTTGGATGACTACTTCATGACAGTATCTCAGACTCTCTAAGGAATAACACTTCTACAACAAGCTGATAAAATGAAGTAGTTGTGGGTGCTTTGTTGAAATAGAAGACTGTGTCTTTAAGACCCCCCACCACCACCATCAGCTCTCAAGAGGTCAGGATAGTAACACATGCTTAAATCAGGAGATTCAGTTGTGATTAACACTGTGACTATTTTGATAAATACTTTGAAGCTTTATTTTCTTAAGGATATGTGAGCTGGCGTGAGTTTTGGCAAGGCTGGAATGTTTGAAGTAGCGTAAGCCAGCTGCTCAGGGTGGGCTACTCACTGAGGTTTGTTTATTCACAAGCCTATAACCATTAACCATTGGCCTTTCAAGTTAACCCTTCCTTAAAAATGTTGTATTTGAAAACTGATTGTTTTATTAACCTCCTTGAGACTTTCTGATTCCTTCCACTGCAGCAACAAAAAAGTAACCATAGATTTGATGTGGTGGTGAACAACTCTCTTGAGGCATGGAGTTCGGGGTATCTGTAAATACTGGCAGCTGGTGGGGTACTCACAAAGAGCAACCCACACAAACCTATACACACACTCTCTCTCTCACTCTTTCTCTCTCTGCAACTCCTCCATCCATTTCTGAGGGAACTGCAGATATCCAATGGATGTGCTAAAATTCCCTACTGTGTCTAGTCCGTTAGCAGTGGACCTGTGACAAAGCCTCACACCTCACGACCGGCCCTGTGTCCTGTCTCTGGCTTTCCTGTCTGACATCTGCTCAGGGTTGGGATTTCATTAAAGAGGGGGGCAGAGGGAGTCAATCTGCTCTTTTTAAAAAAAAAAAAAAAAAAAAAGAGTCTTGTGCTGATCAGTAAGGGGATGGGGGGGTTGGTTTGTTGGGGGGGCATTGTGGGGGGGGGGGGGTGAGGAATCCACACTATTTCTCTTGCTGGCACCACTGGTGTGCTTTTCTGCAACCCTTCCCCATCAACGCCGCCACAACTCAAAGGCGTCTTTCATATCCTCCCACGGCTCCAGATTGACAGGCCTCAGACAGTTCAGGTGATGAGGAGGAGAGGGTGCGAATGGAGATAGAGAGGTGCCATGTTTGAACACTTCATAAAGAAGCAAGGCTGATATGCCGCAAAAACCCCACTCTTTTTGGCAATCGACCATCATGACTATTTGAGGACTTTGACAGATTGTGTTAATGTGTTTATTTGGTTGATCAAAATGTGGACTGGAGCTGTTTTCAAGCTTTATTTATGTCGCTGACTAACTCGGTCATTGACAGAATGAGGCAACATCAATCATCATGTTTTGATAGGAGGGAAGGAACACTACCTTGAGCAGAAAAAAGGTTTTTGTTTTTGTTGGGTTTTTTTTTTAGATTTGCCCAGGTTAGTGTAGGTGAATCAGACAAAAGCAAATAAGATTACCATGAATATTTAATACATTTTCCTATCTCATCTTTTCCATCTCTGATTACAGATAAATGTGTTTCACTATTAGATAAATCTGTATCTAAAAATTGCTATTTTTCAAATCTTGGGGTAAAAAATAACTGAAAATGCATTTCTTATAAATTAAATACAAAACTTGTGTTAGACAGATTGACAGAACTGGATCTCATTTGTATTATCATTTGCTGCTAAACATAGCTACAGAAAAGGGCATTAGTTTCACTTTGTAATCCACTTTCAGTTGCTACATAGTCTTCTTCCAGAGAAAAAAAAC
This sequence comes from Hemibagrus wyckioides, assembly GCF_019097595.1. Taxonomy (NCBI): domain Eukaryota; kingdom Metazoa; phylum Chordata; class Actinopteri; order Siluriformes; family Bagridae; genus Hemibagrus; species Hemibagrus wyckioides. The sequence continues at coordinate 9,097,332 of NC_080718.1, read as the reverse complement.
ATCACTTTATCATGACTGGAGAACATGTAGCCACTTAAAACTTAAGACATTTAAATTTTATAGGTGATGCTTATCACTCTGTGCAGAACAAAAGACATGCAGAACAAAAGACATAAGGGATGCTCTTTCTTCTCCAATGTATTAGGGTTTTTGGAATCTAGTGGCATTTGTGTTTATTCGTTCAGTCTAATACTGCTGCTTAAGGAACACATGTATGGCATGGGTTCATGTGGACAAGCTGTGACATAGTACTTGGTATTGTTGGTGCAGCTGAAGAACAACTGTTCCCTGTGGGGGGAGAGACCCGGCATAGTCGTAGCAGCAGCGTGACAAATGTAGCCAGAAAAATCCATTAGATAAAGCTAGTTAACAGCCTAATTATTCTCAAGACAGAATTATCTGGGCATTAAGTGTTCATTGAACGAACAGAGAACTAATAACGACGTTTCATTTTAATTCTCATTTCACTAATTAGAGTGAAAGGGCATATCAAATCCAGTTATGAATTCACCCAGATTAGTGAAGAGAATAAAGCAGCAGGTAATTACGAAGAATTTATTATACCCTTCAAAATTTTATTTACTGTAAGATTGAGTAAGTTTGGTTATTAGGCAACTGACTGTTGGTGATCATTTTCAGAACTACTTCAACAAAGGGCTGAAATATTTCTTGTGAGTCATTAATATCCAATTGAACTGTCAATTCACATACCCCGCTGCAACCACCGCTACTATGTCACGACCATTCAAGTCAGTAATGTAATCTGCATTTAAATTAATTACTACGTGACTTTAACCAAATTATAGTGATAGTCCTCTGAAAAGACACAATAAAACGTATTAGGACAAAGAAGGAGTTCATGGTGGTAAAGGAAATGCATGCATTCACTACAAGGACAAAAGTCCTTTAGTAAAAAAAAAAAGAAAGAAAGATATACAGGTTTAACAGCTCTATAGGTTTAATAGCTCTTTGTTTAAGTACACACACTCTATTAGTATTGATACCAATGTACAGTTATCAACAACAGCAGATCATAAAAGCTGTTGCATGTTTACGTACATAGAAATGTGCATTTAAAATAAGATAATTCAATTATGCATATTATAATATCTTTGATATTTTTTAAACAAATATTTTTAATTTTGTTAAACATTTTTAATGTGGAAAAAATGTCATTACATCAATTCTGATTATGGATTTTGGAAGACTATGTGGTTCTAAAAGATTTATAATTTTATGTTTATAATTTTTTAAGCAAAACATTTTATTATGTATTATATTTACTGTATATACACATATACATACACTGCCTCTCAGTATACTTGTACAATGAAAATAAAGGGATTATTGGCACACTTGGTAAAGATTAAGATAAAGATAAAGTTTCAAAGCTCATGAAAAAATTGTCTTTGTGCTTAATTAGTAAATTTATGCTTATAATACAAATAGCCATATATAAAAAGTATTTTTAAACAAAAATAAATCATAATTATTACAACCCGAAGAAATGATTTTGAATCAAACACAAATAAAATGGGTTTTTAAGGTTCACCTTAGTGTTTAGGAACTCCTAAGCAGTCAGCCATGACTTCCTATTTCATGGGAATATACATATAATATGACACGTGAATGTATGGGCAACAAACACTTAAGGTGGGTTTGGTGTGAAAATGAAGGATGGTTAAGTCTTTTAGATAAGTTATAGAAATCAAGCATGGTGGAAGCTATGTGAGGTTTTGGGGCAGTTTTTACTCCAAAAGCCCTGTGAACCTGCTGATCTTTGACTCATCATAGAGATTATAAAGGGAGGGTGGGGGAATGAAGTACAGAGTATCCGAAACATACAACCAAATCCACGCAAAAATGTTGTAAATATCGCAGAGTCTCCTGACCAAATCCCCACTGAATAATATGTGGGATATAGTGAAGTCCACAAGAGAGGACCCAGGAGGATCTGAAGATATTCTGTACAGAGGAGTGGTTTCAGAATAGATAGAGTTCTATAAGCAGGAGTGCCTCTTGTGATTATGTAAAAAACTTACAATATATATATACTGTTGAAAGATTTTTCTGAATATATTACATATCTTCAGAAATATATATATATATATATATATATATATATATATATATATATATATATATATATATATATATATATATATATATATATATATATATACACACACATATATATATGCGATTAATTCAGAACCGTCCTTCAACAGTAAGGGTACCAGACATATTCCAGCTCAAAATGTATCTGAGCTCACTAACAAGTTTTAGGAACACATTTATGAACATCTACAATAAACTACTAGGAGTGCATTAGGCAATAAACTGCTTGGACTATTTAGTCATACTGTTTGACAAAATATATGCCAGTTGACAGAAATTGCTGTATTTTAGAAATTCTATGGGGTAATTTGGGTAGGATGTGTGGTATTAGAGGCAGGTAGATGTGATGATTGTGTGATCACAGAAAGGCCTTTGAAACCATTGCCCTCTAGAGGCCACTGCCCATGCAAACGTATTCTCATAAATGACAGCTTGCCATTCTCAACCACTGCACAGACTTACCTAGAATAAATGAGTAAACTCTCCTGCACCCAGAGAGGAATAACTGCAACACAAAAATCATCACTGATGATGATGATGATGATGATGGAAATTATATCCAAAGAGTAATAGACTTCATATCATTCCTACAATGGATTTGAAATAATCCAGCAATAGTTTACATACCAAGCACATTGTGTCAGAAATTATGACACAAAACTAATTATATTTAAAGAGTCAAGTTGTTCTATCTATCTATCTATCTATCTATCTATCTATCTATCTATCTATCTATCTATCTATCTATCTATCTATCTATCTATCTATCTATCTATCTATCTATCTATCTATCTCTCAGTGGGTGATTTATTTATTACATCATGAGTTTATCATTAGTAATGACCGATCAATGTTTTTCAAATGGCTGCCACCTAACGATGTCGAGCAGAGGAAAAAGGTTGCCGTAAAGAGAAAAAAAAGAAGAAGAAGAATGCACTGGAGTTCAGGTTTAATTAACAGTGCCTCCTTTATGAGCCACTGGTGTGCATTTGCCTTGTTTTACGATGCAAGTTCTTGTTTTTCTCATTCATCTCCTTTTGTTTCTAAGACAGGGAACAGATCTGGCTCTATGGGACGTTTAAATAGAGAGCTAATTCAAGCAGAGGGGCTCTTTCTCGGCTGGGCCAGGCTCACTGGGCGCTTTTGTGCACTGCCCCTCACTCTATGTGTCCTTGCTCTCCCGGCTGGTCAGATTTTTTTGTCTGTGTTGGATAATCAGCATTTGAGTCAGATGTGGTGGGAACTGGGCCTGCTTGGGGCTCCTCTCTGAAGGTGTTTGTTGTTAAATAGAACAATTCGGCTGTCTCTTTAGAAAACCTGACAAAAGCAAATACTCCCTGCTGAAAATTTTCTTAGCCCGTCGCACAAAGGCTCAAGTTTGTTTAAGAAATTGCCGCTAAAGAAAGCGTCAACCCATTAAGGTAATTATATAGAACCTGTGTCCTATAAAGGCTTAATTGATGTTAATGTTTGTCTAATTGGGGATTCAGGGAGAGCAAAGGACTAAAGGTCTTCATAGCACTTTCAGGCAAGGCTCTGAAAAGGGTCCTTCTGGTTTTCACACTTCCCACAATGGCTGCCCGTCTTTCTCACATTACGGCCTGTTTTCAGCTATTTCCAGCATTCTGCAGCACTACTTAGAGCACAAAATAAGGGTGAAGAGCCATTGTCTGGTGCAAGCACTTCTCAAAGAGTGTTCCTGACAGGAATTGTTAGAGGACTCATGTTGAAGACAAGGGGGTGTGAGGGTGAAAGCCACTGTCATGCACTCTTGTCATGTCTCCGGTGTACGGCAATGGGACTCCTAATTGCTGCATCTGTTTTTTCATAGCACCAATTCATTTAAACCAAATACTTCAGTCAGCACCTCCTGTTCCTACCGCCAAGCACAAGTTTAGCTATTGTGAGCTTTAGTGCATTTGCATGTGTTTATGTGTGCATTGGCTGGTATGTATTTGTTAAAACAGAGCATTTTCCCTGCTATGCCTCTTAATATTTGCTCCTGGATTCAGTTGCAGGCTCCAGCACAAATCCCTTATTACAATCATCCCTTATCACATTCTGTCTCAGTAGAGAAACCCTCAGTTGTACCGTTTGAAGAGAAAAAAGGCACAAGGACACTTGTTTTGCTACTACAGATAAATCAGTTAAAGCATCAAGTTATTCCTTAAACAATCTGAATGAAGAATTATGGCAATGTAGAAAAGAGCAATATGACATTTTCACTTCACTGATTCTTACTTTTTAACTGATCTGTCTTGCAAAACCGTCATCTGACCCTATTTAGACTCTGACCATTTCAAATATTTCTCCTTAGTCTAATCTCTAGGTGGTGTTAACAACCAATGCCATTTCCACACAAAGTTAAAATAGGGCCAGTGGTGAATGGCAAACTGATTGTACTGCTGTCAGCCTCCTGCACAGGCTCTTTCTGCAGATGGGAAGTGTGAAGGATTGGGGGGAGGAAAAGACACTTCATTTAACTTGCACCAAGCTGATTGGAGTGGAGAAGGCAATTCAGATCTTGAGTGGATTTCCCATTGCAGAACCTTTACTCAATCCACACCCATTTCCGCAGGCCTCCTGTCAGTCACGGCACACAAGGCAATCCCTGGCACAACTCAATGGACCCCCTCCACCTGCTCACAATGGAGGCATAAAAAAGGGGGGTTAAACCCCAGAGTGTGATAGCTATATGGGGTCATCAAAAATCAGTACTATGCTGATGGAGTCTGTCCTGACCCTACTTGTATGACCTTTGCCCTAGGAGCTTGTTAGAGTACAAATTGCATGCTGGTTAGCTGATCTCCAGCAGGGAAGTGTATTAATGTTTTACATCAGTCCTGATATGTTCCTCACCTGTGCCACCAGCCACCTTCTCTTCAATATATCAATAACCTTCACGGTGACAAATAACATGGGACATACGGAGCCCACTGTATCTATAGACCAACCTTTTATCACAAAAATGTATTAATAAATTACTTTGGGTTTCAAAAACTATAGATAAATGTAAGTCACTCTGGATAAAGGCGTCTGCAAAAACTGTCATAAAATGTCATTATTAGTCCAGTCCTGATGGGGGAAATACTGATAACACACAGGCAAAAAGAAAGAGTTTGGCCTTTTTCTGTGCTAATACTACACTGATGTGGTGCTGGATAATTAATTTCCAAGAAGTGATTAAAAACCAGATGGCTCAAGGACTGTCCTCTTCAGTACAAGTGTCTCTATCAAAATGTCATGCTGGCAACCGAGTAACTTAATCACAGTACTTTGTTAGAGAAAATTATATCTAAAACCCCTGTCTAAGAAGTGTCACATTACTCATCAAAGTACTCTGCGGCTGAATAATGACCAGGGGTTATGGCCTCTAACCCTGATGCCTGACCTGTGGATACATACGAGTCAGTCAGAAAAAGCTTTGCGGCTGCCCTCTCCCTTAGCTCAGCCTCTCTGGAACAGAAATTCGACTCCACAGCTATAATCACTTTAGTACTGTTTTTGTTCGGCGGTAAGTGGACAAAATATTTGGATGATCTTGAGCAAGCACAATAATTGAATATGTGATTTGGTAGTAGCAGGTGTTTGGAATCTTGAGCTTGTCTTTACATAATGAAGCATTCTGTAAACAAAAGCAAGTTGTTATGTTGCTTCGGCATGCTGGGGATATGCTCAAATGAAACAACTAATTTTCTTGATAGCATACTGTAATCATGCTGTTCCTCTACCACGCACTGTGCTGAGTGGTGTGTTGCCTATTAATTCATTCTCCTTCTCTCCGGTGAGAGAGAGGGCCCTCCTTCCACTAGTAAACTGCTATTATTCATTACACCTCTGGGCCTATAAGTACAAATAATCCCTGGGGTTTGAAAGACTGAAATAATTATTATTATTTGCTTAGATGTGGTTGAAGTATGGCTCACGGGTCTAAAATGCTTTGGATACTAAAGTACGCAAACAAATAAGCAAATAAATAAATATTAGCATGTCGTGCCACCGTTTGCCCTGTCGGGGGGCTGTTTAATTGCCAGGTAGACAGGTCGCGACCTGATTACGTCATTACTTGCCTTAATTTAGTGTATATATAGAATACAAACGTAAAAAGCATACAGAACAAAACCATTTTAGACACATTTAGGATTTTATTTTATTTTATTTGCCGAACACTGATGAAGAATATGAGATAATGCATAACTACAAAGCTGTGGAATATTACTTGTAAAAAAAAAAAAAAAAAATAGAACATTTTGGCTGGTTTCGTCAGTTTCAAGAGAAATTATGCATTTTCTAAACAAATGATAGAAAAGCGGTAAAGGTTAGCGAGTAGCTATGTATAATGGACTGAACATCATACCTGCTTGCTGAATCTTCTGGCCCCATGTGACAGGGTTAAAGTAATTAGAGGGAAGGTTTACGATTTTCCGACTCCGCTAAAAGTTTTTGATATTCTAAAGGGCACATGATCACGATGATGGAAGTTACATCCGAAATCGCATAGTGGTTAGACAGTTTAAAAAGCAGTCAGCTGTAATCGGGACAATTTTTGGCACAATTCTTCTGACTTTCATGATTCAACACCCTCAAATTAACTGCTATGTAAAATCGGGACAATTATCAAAATATCCTGAAATGCAAGTGATAATCTCCGGCTTTATTTCGGTCCACTCTTCACATTACAACAGTACTGTGCGTTTCGGGATGTTGTAGAAGTTTCTGGCAAATTCTGGGTTTTCGGGGAACACAGTTTCTGATATTTCCTCTTCTTTATCTAGTAAATCAAGAAATAATTAAACAAGGATAATAATAATAATAATAATAATAATAATAACAATAATAATGTTATAAAATTACAACGATCTAGAATAACAGAGAGTCATAAACGTGTAAACATATGTGTGGTAGGTACAATATTTCTGAGACATAATGAAAAGGAAGTGGTTGCAGCGAGAAATGAATGAAAATCTGAATGTGCATGCTACTGTGTAATAAATAAATTAATTAATACATAAATAAATAAATAAACTTGTTAGTAAGCATGCTTTCTAAATAACTACATGTAATTTGATACTCTGCAAATATATGTCTGTTTAATCTATTCTCTTTACCTCACTCTTTTTAAGTGGGCCTGAAGAATAGGTAGTTAATTAAGTTAATATTTGTCTGTTTTTCCACTCTAAGTGGTTGTTCCCTTGTGAATTCGGTGCTAGGTCATAGAGCCTGGACACAAATGTCCAAGGCCGGATCTTTGGCTTCCTGCTTTGGCTTGTGATTTGGGGCAGGAATTGGACGATGCCCACTTGTTACACCCTCTGTGACCTCTTTGTCCTGCACCTGTGAGGAATCCCCCAACCCCACAAGGCACAAAAACAGAACAAGAATCAGGTTAGAGGTCAAGGGTCAGAGCACTGTGAAGAGGAAGTTTTTTTTTCTTTCAAAACAGCAAGACACTTATCACTCTCATCTGATTTGACAACCATCTGTCAGTCAAGGAATTTACACACTTGTTTTGCCTTTAACAGAAATTGCTCTCAGTTGTGGAGTGAATAAAAAAGATGTAAGTCATTTGATGAATTTTTATATCAGGATGTTATTTACAATATGAAACTTACATGTGGAATTACTGGTGTTTACTTTGAAAGGTTTTGTCCAAAATTCAAGTTCTTTTTTTATTTCTTATTCAACACTATTTAGATGTTTACTACTTAAATGTTATAGACTGCTCTAGGCTTTTTGACTTTATAGTCCTTCAGCAGATACCAGGTGTTATCCTGTGCTCTTTGGTGTTTCCCATGGCGATGGATTGCAAGCTCATATTTATCTCACAGGGCATGGTCAACATTAAAGTTGCTGGTGACTGGGAAAAGTGTTAATTTTTAAAAATTGTCAGAGATGACCATTTATTTCCATTATTTTTCATATTCATTAGGCTTGTCAATAATGTGGCAACATATTGGATTGATAGAAAGTATTATTACTTTAAAAAGTAAAGCAGAAATATATTTTGTTATGAGTGAATAGATACATTAAAGGCTTGCCTCCTACAGGTGCTATAAAAGTCTGCCCTCAGTGACAGATTTTACACTGATATACAGTATAATAGATTTTTGAGAGGCAGTTCTATCTTTCTCTTCTCACAGGACACACAAGAAGTAAAACAAGCAGCACTGGCTGTAGTTTCCTTTGCCCTTCAATTTAAATTTGTTCTAACTCTTGCCTTCTTGCAGGATTTATTTATAGATAGGAAATTTCACTTCTTTTCATAAGATTGAGATCACAACTATGGCAGCCCAACTCAATACACCTGTCCTTTTTTAGCCATTTATTTTGGTTGCATCTTCCATGATTCAAATTAAAGGTATTATTTTTTATTATAATCTATAAAGTGGCTAATCTGCAATTCCAAATAGCTATTTTGTTTCATAAATACACAGAAGCTTGATCAGTATACACAGAACATTTTCCCAGAAGTATTGTGGTTTCTTTAGATAGGTTTGGGCAAAGGTCAGTCATACCTTTTATATTTGTCTTTCAGTAGTGGGGTCTGCCTTGGTCTTCACTCTGTCCCTTCTTGGTGTAGTGTGCAGAACTTTATGAGTGTTGAAACCATCACTATGTACCATAAATTCAAACTTCTTGGAAACATTGTAAATGGGTCTCTAGCAGGATCTCTGAGGATTAAATACTTTTAAATGTTTATGTCTGGTGATCATTTTTTTACAGTGTTGACAGTATTGTTAAAAAGAAGCAAAGAATGAGATGAGTAAAGAAAGCAATTATTAATAAGTCAATACAGGTCACCTGAGTACTAGCTATTAATTGCATGTGAGTTTTATTTCACAAAAAATAATGTAGTTTATCTAATCAAATTGGTTTCAATTCACACATATTATAATAAGAAATACTATTAATAAATGTATTTAATTTTTTTAACAAATAATTTAATGACCAAAGCAGTTTTAAGGCCCATTTTCTCTGCGGATATTGCATGTTTTATGCTAAAAATAAATAAATAAATAAAATAAAGCTGAAAGCCGTTGACAACTGTGGTTTTGATACTATGATATTATGGTAATACAGAATAGCAATGCAAATAGACTATAAAGTAGGAGGCTTGTACATGCCTTGTGTACGATGAAGTAGTGCAATGCAGTTAAACAAAGAAATTGGACAAGCATCAGCTGGAGAAAACCCCTCATATAACCACATGAATAAGATTCACTCAAATAATAGTGCTTGTTTGGAAACAAACATGACTCCATTACATCTAGGATATGTTGTATTTGCTGTGTAGTCTCTGTAAGAAAGATATAGTGTAAATCATGTAGTCTGCTTATTATTTATTTAAACTGATCAGGTATGCTTAATTTTTTAAACAGCTTGTTGTATTATGCTTGTTACTGGTTCAGTTTGGGTATGGATTGTTTTATTCCTGTCTCTGACATTCAATATACTGTCTCTCATATAGTAAGCTATTTTTGTTCTCAGCCACCAATGAGTTATTATCTACAGACATGCATGATCTTATTGCCAGAACATCATTTTTGTGAATGCCCATTTGCTTTGTTTCTTGGAGTGAGAATTACATAAAATAATAACGTGCTGATGTGTTTTTGTTTCTAGTCATCAGTGCACAGGTCTGTTCTGTCTCATATCTATCACCTCAGACAAAGTGAATAAAAAAATGTCAACAGCCAGGTAGCACTGCCTTTTCTACAATTATAATGCGAGTCTAATTATTGCCCCAATCGTTCACTGCTGGCTGGAAAATTGAGTTCATAATTGAGGCACGTCACAAAATTTGAACACTAGCACATGAGACGCACGTCAAAATGTTGGTCGGGACTTGCAGAAATCCACCAACGTTACATTGAAGGTTTGTGGATCATATTAAAAAAACCTTTTCCGCACTCTCCTATGACATGCCAGCCTTGGGAAAGAAAACCTAATTGGGCGAGTGCGGTTTGGCCCAAACTCTCCCACCAGTATCAGTCTCTCTCAAATTGTGGCTCATGAGGGAATATGTGGGAGGAAGGCAAACACTTACTATGCCATTATTCCAGGCTCTCCCAGTTCACCCCCACCCCCAATCTCCAGCTTCCCCTCCCTTCTTTCCACCCATCAACCTCTGTATGCTGCACGACAGTAAATGGAAGGGGAGGGCAAGCCTGACGGTGGGCTCTGCAAATAGTGACACCTGCGGCGCTTCTGAAAGGCGCTTCGTTCCTGCTCACTACATTGTATGGAGGTGGAGAAAGGGAGTCGAGGCCCCTTACCTGGGCGAGAGCAGGCACTCGGTCCCAACCAGGCCCTAGCTGGCAGATTGGTAATGAGCTGTTGTATGTGGTTAGGCTCAGGTTTGGGCACTGTGCCCCCCCCAGAGGCCAAATGTGGTGGGGGATAATAAGAGAGTTGAGACTCTCAATGTGGTGGTGATTCATGGGGGCCATCCGTCCGGATTATCTTTCTCACCGTGGGCACAATGAGCACGGGGCTTCCCCAGGGTTAGGAACAACACCGCCAGATTGGGCAAGTGAGCCCCTGGGGGAGAAGCGCCTTTCCCAGGGTACAAACACTGTGGTGCCCGTCAGGTTAATAGGAAGTATAAATAACTGTTTGTTCTAAAATGGAGTTGCAGTAAGACACTGGACACAAACACAAAATGTCCTGCTCATGAGGACAAGAAGGTAATATTCATAATGATCTCATCACTATTTATCAAATTGCAAAATTAAAACATGTGCAGCCTCCAGTAGTCAAATTCACCTGTAGAGGTATGCAGTATGAATTATGAATCAAAATACTATACAGTGCAATTAATACGAGATGCAGTATCCATGTCTATTTTCAGCAACAAATAGGATTTTGCTTTCAGCCATTTCTTCTTTTTATTTAGTCCTTTTCATTCCAATGTTGTGGCTAATTTTAATCTTTAATATTAAAGCCATTCTTTATTTTTGCAAAGGTTTTGCTGCTACCTGTACCACTGCAGTTTGTTGAATGCACACACATTTCTTTTTTATGTTATACTGACTGTATTTTACTGTTTGTAGTTTAAAAAAGAGTATATATTAAATTACAATACCTTTAAATTCCTGGAAGATTTTCGCTGGTCCTGGGATGGAGAAGGTAATTAGAAAACACCAAAAGGCAAATAGTGCTTTGACCATTTAAGAAATAAAGAATAAAAACAGAAAAGACAAAAACACAATAGAATCTTAAAATGACACGTTAAGATCATTCTTTCACAGAATGTATTGGAGAAAAAAAGAGGATATGCTCTTTTTATGTCTGCAGTTGGTTCACCCTTGATTTGATTTGATTTGATTTGAACAGAAAATGAAAGAAAGAAAAATCACTATGGTATATATTTAAAAAAAAAAAAAAAAAGATTCTTCCTACCTTTGACCATCAGCAGGATTTTATTGGTAATGAGCACCATTTGTTTTAGTGACTAATACACTGTACCTCTGTGTTTGTGACCTAAAATTTTCTTGTGTGTTAAATGATAGAAATATCTGCTTGACAAGCTTTTCCAAATATGCTGGGCATTATGCCGCAATGTGTGGGGGTGTTAGGGGTGTGGCAATCATTCTTTGCCTATGAATTAATCATCTGACTTTAGTGTAGTAATAACACAACCTGAAGCATTTAAACAGATCTCTGATAAAAGAGAAGTAGATTAATCAATGGGCAAAAGATTAAACAAACAAGCAATTTTTGTTTTATAACACATAATACACAATTGTACTCTTTTGTAGTCTTTGGTTCCTTTCTCTATAAATCCACTGATAGGTGTGTCCTGCATGATCACTATCAGCGTGAAACCTCATGTAGTATCTGAGATGTCACTGTTCAGTTCTGCAGCACCAAAACTGAATATGTGAATGACCAACACATGCAAGCAGTAACACTCATTCAGCTGTGTCACTCATGTCACACATTGTGCGTGTGTGAATGAACGGGTTTTTTAACTAAAACTGTGATTATTAAAAAACCCAGGACCCACTGGCCATTCTTGTAGCTATTGAACTTTCCCCTTTAGTTTCACTGTAGTTACTGATTTGTTTCATAATTGAAGATGAATAACTAAAAAATGTGCTAAAAAAAACTTTGAATTGTCAATTCATTCAGTCATAACATGTAAAAGCATTAAAGCATTACAATCTAACAGAATTGGGGACCTTATTTGTCTAATTTCATAATCTTTGGACAAGTGTGTGAGAAAACTGACTTCATATACAACAGGCAGTGAAATTTTTTTACTCAATTTTGCAGTGAAGCTCACTTCATTTTACTTTCCATACTTCCAGTATGGACTTTAAAATTGTAAGGGTTTTATTTTTATGATCATTGTGCAAATACAAAAGCAAAGTGTAATATTGCTGCACTTTATGTTTTTGGAATCTATGTGACCAGCAGTACAAATATAAAAAAAAAAAAAAGAAAAAGAAAAAGAAAAAAAAAAAAGAAAAGAAAAAGGTTGTGATTCATTAACAAAGGGGTTGTGGTTGGATGGTCTTCCATAATTACATAAATAATTTTTATAAATAAATAGTTTTTTTTAAGTGATGCTATTTTAATAAATGTTTTGACCAAAATTAGTTTAAATAAATCCCACTGCATCAGCAGATTTTAAATGTCACCCCCCACCTACTTCAGCACAGTGCATTAATTTATGACCAGAAAAATAGCAACACCATCCAAAAGAGAAAAAATATGGCTTGTGCCCAAAATAGCAACAAGTCACTGTTAACCAGCAAATGGTGCTTGCATACCCTTTAAATAAATCCAATTAGCAACTTTTGATTATAACTCAGATTATTGCCTAACTATACATCCAAAATCACCAACTTGTGTAAATCTCTCTCACCCATCCAGAACCATAGCCACAAGTGCTGGTGAATAAATAATCTGTTCAGTCTGACTCCAGACAAGTAGGCCTCATCACCACTCTAAAATTTTCATAGACAGCCACAGAGCAAATGCTAATTCAGGTGTCCTTAGCTGTACTAACATGATATAAATTAACCCTCCTTACAATACAAGTAAGAAGTAGAACAATGATGTAAAATTCAGCTTAACCCATTAAATCCTGACAAATAAATTCATTGTGATAATGTTAAATGCTAAACAACCTGTTTTGACAGACTACAGTGGTGGAACGTTTTGAATCTTGGAACACTTATCAGTTCTAACTGATATTTTATTAAATGTAATTTTTTTTTACTTCTTAAATGTAACTTTTTATAATTTTATTCAGAATAAAATTGAGATTTTCTAGTTTTAGTAAAGTCTTATATGGCCAAAGGATTAAATTGTAATTAGTATTGTTTATGTAATTTGTATTTAATTGTAAATTGTAAGTTTTCAAAAATAATTTCTTGAAATTTGTGTTCAGGCACAGAGATCAAACGTAAAGTAACATTAATGAGATATCAACATTTTCCAGTTTTATGTGACATAGAGTAGCTTTTTTAGTTATTTAGTATACAGTAGGCAATATTACCTAAATGGTAATATTGTCATATGGTAGGCTTTATTGTCCATATAACAGCATTTTATGAGGTATACTCATCTTTCTAGATGTAAAACCTGTTACCCTGTTGAGAACTTTAGCATTGTGGCCTGGTGGAAGATATTTCCAAGACAAACCCAGAGTTTAAGGGGATATACAAGGAGTTGCTGACTGTATGGCATAATGAAGGGAACCTTACACCTCCTGTCTTTGTTGCAGATGCATGTGGCCACTGTAGGCTTGTTTACTCCTTCTTTCTGACAGCCTGTCTGTTTAGATTTCTTTCACCAGGCATTGAGATTAGTACTGCTACATCTGTGGTATAAACAGCACGGGGCAATATTGCTAGCCATCTAAACATTCCTAAACAGTCAAGTGACTGGCATGACAAATCAAATGATGGTAAATGTCATAAGGGTGTTTGCAAGTAAGGGCGTATGTCAGAAGGTGATTAGATCGCTTGAGACTGATGATATGAGAAATCTAATGTAGAGAACACAGGACATACGACTTCTGATGAATGTGTAGAAAATGTAGAATATTACACTATATATTTATATTATTTTACACCAGGCTTAACATAGTGATACCTATGCTTTTTGTTTTTGTTTTTAGAAGAAATGAATATGAGGGTGTAAATTTGTAAATTTTTAATTTATTAATCAAATAAATAATTGACAAAATACAAATAATTGCCATAAATACGAGAATGTTTTTCTTTCTAACGGCTGGAATCCTTAGTGAAACCTTTTGTTGAGTTCTACATAAACCCCAAAGTCTGAAAAACTTGAAATGCAGTTGATATAATATTTTCTATTAGGTGTGCTGATATAGTGTTATGCCATATTATATCTATACAACTCAAAAACACTCTCATGTATTTGTGATTGATAAGTAAAAGCCCCTTGAATCACACTAGCAAAAACAGCAAACCATTCTGAATGATGTCACACTGCTTAGAGCACAGAGGTTTGTGACTTTCTAATTATTGTCTTTATGCCAAAGTGAAATTCAACAAGACAAACTATTTATGACACTCACCTCAATAACTATGCAGTATGTGTAAGTAGTCCAGACCATTTGCTTTAGTCATTAAGAATTAAAATCCTGAATATATACAGCCATCTTAGTCTTCTTAAGGTTCATGTAGGAGCAAAAAAACTTGTTAAGGTCTGCAAATGTAATGTACCATGACTTAAACTGATTGAAGTGAATGTGACAGGTATACATCTTATAATGTGATTCCCATGATTTCATTAAAATCTCAATAGATAGCATTGCAACATCATAGCACCATGTGTTTGTATGGGTTTCCTCAATGTTCTCTGGTTTCTTCCCACTTCTCAAACTATGCTGCTAGCTAGAGTGGTTACTCTAAATTGGCCCCTGTATGAATGGTACCTAGTGATGAACTGGTTCAGTGGGCATTCCAGCCTTGCATCCTTGGATAGACTCTGGATCTACTGTGACCCTGATCTGGATTGCTGATGAAGGAATAAATCCTTTATCAGTTGCAGTAACCAAAGAGCATTCAGTTTATTTTCCACCACTGTGTTTTGCAGGGTCTCTAAAGGTAACTTGAACCTGAGCATCTCATTTTAGTAATAAGCAGACTATTTTGGCATTCAGTGGCATTCCATCCCTACTTTTACTGCATGTGTGCATGTGCTGAGAGAACACAGGTGCCCCATTAAGAGGAGCGTACACTGGGTCCGAAGCTGAGCAAAGTGCTCCATTCAGGGCAGAATCAGAGAAGAGCCGATGGTTTGTTCGGCTAGCCAAATAGCACCTTTCATCTTCAGCTGCTTTCATGGCCATTGAAGTGGAAGATAAACTTTGCTCCCCTCGCTCTCCTCTCTCTGTTGGTGTGAGTGCTTGACACCCCCTCTATTAAGGCGCTTTTGCTCAGGTTGCCATGAATGGGCAAAGAGAAATTTGAAATGCACTGAGTCACTGTGTTTTAATGGAACTTGGGTCTTAGGCGAAAATGGTGCACACCTAGGTAGCTTAGATTTACTTCAGATACAAACAGAAATGTGTGTGACACTCTCATCAGCTTTAGGCAAGCTACAGGGAAAATTAAAGGTGCTTCTGTCTCTGTGGTGTGACCGTCCTGTTATTTCAAAAACCAAAAATAAATTCTCCCTATCAATTAACCTTTCCTGGTGGTGCATGACCGTGCTCGCCCTGACCTTTGACTACATCACAATATGCAGAGGCAGCCATTCTGTACAGCTGAAGGAGAAGGAGTGGAATGTATAAAAAAAAACTCTATCAAAACACCTACAAAAGGACATCACAGAGATGACACCAAGAATGTGATTTCTTCTTCAGAAATAGAACTGAGCGCCTTCAAACACACTCTGAGTGGAATGACTGTCATCTAGGACATCACTGGGAACATTTTGCATGTTAAGATGATAGAACTCATTTCCGCACCTTGTCACAAACGTCAGGCCATCACCGAGCCCATACAGTTGGTGTACTTTCAAGTTAAAAGCTAAAGTATAAATGTTTATTTCCAGAACAGGCTATAATACACATAAAGTCATAGACTGAAAGAACAGTGAGGGGGAGAAAAATCAAATCAACTGAGTTTATTATATCCAATCCGCATCAAATTGGAGCTCTGCTCTGGTCGGACTAATGGGCAGTTATCTAATTTCCCTCACTTCCATTGAAATGATGTTCATGTCTGCAGAGATAGAGAATGAGCCAAAAAAATCTCTTGATTCTATAGCCAGAACAATGGTTTTTCTTGTACCCCTTATTTAAACCTTTTTTCTTTCTCCCTTTTTGGGGGTGGTGGGTGGGGGTGGATACTTTTGCCTTTTTGATTATGGTTACCAAGGTGACATCAGTAATGGCCTTGGTGACACATGGCTGGTGTGAACAGAAAGTTGGAGGTTTGTATGATGCATGCCATTACTGTCAATATTTACTCATTAAAAAGCAGCCAGTGGTTGAAAGGATGCTCGCACAATTCCTAATTTTACAAATCAGCCATTACACATACCCCAGCCACATATCATGATCTCAGACTAAACAGGACAGAGTGGAACATGAGCCATTATGGGTACAATTTTATTGATTCTGCACTAGTAAAAAAATCAACATTTAATGCTTTTTAACATCTAATGCTTTGTATGCACTTCACTTTGACCACGACACAACTTAAAACTTTGCTGAACACACACTGAAGCATTTTGAGATGTCTAGTCTAGATGTTTAACATGTCAGATGTGCTATAATCTAAATTTTAATCATAAACAGATTTATAATCTGCTGAAACCCTTTTCCCAAAATTTTTTTATAATGAATAATAATTTATCATGCCTCCAAACCGTCTACACAGAAAATCACGGGTTGAGTTATTGTTTAAGTGTGTAAAAATCTGGGGCATTTCAGTCATAAAACATACACTGACCAAAGGGGAAAAAACATTGGCATGGCAAACAAGTAAGACAAAATGAATGAGTTAAGTGTGCTGTTTTGTACTTGAGTTGTGCTGATTTTTCTCCTGTTGAAATAATGTTTGAGTTTGCATGGTTTGATTGTCAGCTTTTTTTAACCTGTAGATACTGAAAAACCAAACAATAGGGCACTGTGAGAAAATTGAGTAAAATATAGCAATGAAATGCTTCCTTGTGAACCCAGGGAACTCTCCTATAGACAACATTATGAAACTCAAGTTCTAGACCTGAACTCTGAGACTAAATTGACATGACAGGGTAAAACAATAAATGTCTGTCATTATAAAATGATTCTATACAGCAAGCTAAGAGGTAGGGTTACTTATAGCTTGTTTTGTCGGAAATTGTTCCACAATAACAGCAGAGTAAAGTCACTGCGCCACACAAGAACAACTTAATGACTCTGTTAATATATGTTTCATTTGAAGTCATGCAGTATATTCTGGACATATGTACTGTAGGACGTGTGCCTGAATTACACAGAACAATCGTACTGATTTAAAGCTAAATTTGTGAGAATTCCAACGAGCAAACACAATTTTCAAAATGTATATTATTAAAATGATGAGAAAGGATGTGATCTATCACCCATCCAACTTCTTCCTCCAAACTCAAATGTTAAACTTTATTAAGAGCTAGACTGGGGAAAAATTGGGTGCTGATATATTTTTTCAATATTATTGAGAATTATGTTATTCAATTTGATTAAATGGAAACATATACAAATTAGATTTTGACAGAATTATTGGGTGACAGTTACATAAATTGTAACTGAACTATATGCATATCTTCAATAAAGTCCAGTAACAATTTTATCACACAACAGATGGATATCCCTAGAGAACAACAACTGAACCTCCTTTTTAGAATAGCTTGCCTGTAAGAGGATGGGACTCAGAATGACCTGATTAAGCTACAACTTGGACCAGAGTAAACAATAATTCATCTGATTTGATTGGCCTTAAACCGAATGGCACATTTCACATTTAATTTAATTTTTAAGGGTTGTGGCCTTATCTTCTATCTTGTATTAACAGGAAAAGGGATGTAAAAGAGACGTCAGAGATGTACATGCATGGTACTGGTATAATAAAAAAAAGAAAAATCGCATCAAAAACTAAGGACTTTGCATTCCCTTTCCCTGACATTTTGGTGAACTGTGCACTTGAAAATGTTGCACAGTAATTGATGTTGATCCTAGTATGTGTGCAGGCTGCGCTACAAATTAGGCTGGAAAAGGTTATCATAATATTTAGCTAGACCAATTTGTGAACTTGAGCAGCTTCCCCTGCGGGCTGATCGTGAGAAGCAAAATATATTTTTGGGTTTATATTATGTTATACAAGATGTCACCTAGTAAAATGGTGGGTGGCAATGTGAATCCAACAAGTCAGTGAATGGTTAGACAAACGGCTCATGGCTGCATGTTGTGGTGGCTCAATGCTGTGAGCGTTACACTGAGGGTGTGAAGGAATGTGTTAAGAGTTCAAGCAGCCTTCTAATACCACAAAATCCCTCCCCCAAAGTTCAGAGGATTCTTTTAAACAGAATAAAGGTCCTTCTCACTCATTCAGCTCCAAATATTAGCATGTTAAAAATGTTCCAACTCTATGACTTTAGGTTTGGAGAAGCATTAATATTTCAGAAGCCACAGATTAGGCTATTGCATTGTTGATTATGTGATCATATTTTACATTACCTTAGAGCTACTGAAAGAAAATCAGTGAGCCGTGCCAATTAAACTAGATCATGGACATAGCTAAACATCTTCTTCTTCTTTTTCTTCTTCTTCTTCTTCTTCTTGTTTTTCTTCTTCATCTTCTCCTTCTTCTTCTTCTTCTTCTTCTTCTTCTTCTTCTTGTTTTTCTTCTTCTTCTTGTTTTTCTTCTTCTTCTTCTTCTTCTTCTTCTTCTTCTTCATGTTCTTCTACTTTTGTTCCTCCTCCTCCTTCTTCTTCTGCTTCTTCATAAATTACATGACAACCTCAGTATAATACGGTTCTTTCCGTTCATTATGTGCGTACATAAACCAGTAATTTTTATAGTAATTATTTATTTTTATAGGTGGGACTTTATTATTATTATTATTATTATTATTATTATTATTATTATTATTATTATTATTATTATTATTATACTACATTATTATTTTTTCATGACAACTCAGGTTGTCTAACTCAAACGTATTTCAGCCGCATTTTTCAGCTCTACGATCACATAAGCTGTTACACTTTTGAAAATTAAAAAGCCTAAAACCTGTGCTCTTATTTTCAGCCTAAAATAGCCCTTACAAGCAACTTGCAGAATGAGATCATTTACCAGGATGAAGCTGATGTGTCTGATATTGCTGATTTTTTCGCTACACTGTCGGCTTTATGAAGTTGTGCCTGTGTTTGTTCGCTTTGACAGACTGTGTGATGGATTGTGTGGAGGTTTACGGCGCTCTGCCGCTGCAGGTGCCCTTTTCCCTCACACACAAACCCGCCATCCTCTCAACATCAAGCCATTTTCTACCTGTTAGAAAATCTTTCTCGATGGCTCCTTTCGGGTAAGAAAGAGAACCCAGTTACATAAAGCAGTCCAAACTGACTCCTGCAGGACTGCGTAAAAGCGCAAAGTTATACTGGGCTTAAAATGCTCAAGTGACATTAACCTGTCGAAACGTTGTTGTCTAGTAATGAGCGACTCTAACAACATTTATTATTATTATTATTATTATTATTATTATTATTATTATTATTATTATTATTATTATTGTTGTTGTTGTTGTTGTTGTTGTTAAAAACCAATAATAATAGTAGTAGTGATAATAATAATAATAATTATAATACTACTACTACTACTAATAATAATAATAATAATAATAATAAACGGATGTATTGACATTATTAAGTGCAGCTTTTTGTTTGTTTGTTTGTTTGTTTGTTTGTTTGTAATAAAACAGTGACGTACGTCTTATTCGTCAAAATGCCCCAGTAGTAGTTAAGATGGACTACATGTGAAACTGAAACAGGCAAATTTAATAATTTATCTTACACCTGAATATTCGCACAGAATGGAGTAAAAATATTTTGCCGATTTTGATATTGTCTAACAGAATCGGGTAGTTCAGGCGTGCAAAGCTGATACAGACTGTGTTTTGTTCTTTAATGAAATGATGTGTTCTAGCACCGCCATTAAACGAGTTACTAGGTAACAAACGCTTTTCGCGTATAGACAACGTTAAATGAAATAGTGGAGCGTATGGCAGCTGGCGTACAGCGCTGTCAGTACTCATCTGCATAAAGCCAACTGCAGTAACTCTACGTTTGGATTCATCTGAAACACGACTGTAGCACATCTTGCTAATATAAAATTTAACCCCTGCCTATGTGGCAAATTTTGCCTTGTATGTATATTGTCCTTTTTTGTTCCAGGTTTATTATTTTATTTATATTTATTATTTTACTACTACTACTACTACTACTACTACTACTATTACTACTACTACCAATAATAATAATAATAATAATAATAATAATAATAATAATAATAATAAAACATATTTGAACGTGTTAGTTATTGATACCTTCTTAAAAAGCGGCTATCGTTATTTAATTATTTTATTTATTTTATCGTAGATCGGAGTAGCCCACAGGCAATCCCACAATTAGGAAAGCATCATACATTTAACATGTTGTAACCTGTGTTTATGTGTGTTTGTGTGGTGCGCATATTTAATATATATATATTAAATATATATATTTAATATATATATATATATATATATATATATATATATATATATATATATATTTGTGTGTGTGTGTGTGTGTGTGTGTGTGTGTGTGTTATACAGTGAGAGACTAAACAAACATGAAAAAATATTTTTGAGTCGCTCTAACTATATTGAAGTCTATACTAAACCATATTAAATTATGAATTATAATTCAAGAATGATGTTTATTAATAGCCCCATAATAACGTTATTTAACGTTATAGGCTCTTTTGAAATGAGATATTTGCATCCCCGATCGTAGTCGATTAAAATGTTGCTGTTTTTGTTGTTCATCGTCATCTTGTTTTTGTTCTTCTTGTTCTTGTTCTTCTTCTTCTTCTTCTTCTTCTTCTTCTTCTTCTTATTATTATTATTATTATTATTATTATTATTATTATTATTATTATACCTATAGACTATAGGAACGTTTAGAAAATATGTATGTCAGTATATGCTATAGAGCAAAGTGATTTTGGTTTGAGTTTCAATGAAGAGAATTTCAATGAAGGCGAAAATGGTTCATGCTTTTAGCGTGGGTAAGCCGACAGACAGTCCATCTGTAGATTTCCCCCGTTTCTTTCAGTCCTGAAGCTTTTGCTCTTCATCATCTGCTCGGGTTTGTCACAGCTCATGGCACCGGCGCAACTGATTCAGAGCGGCTTGATGTATTTGCTTTGCTGTGGCTTTATGCTTTGAATGATCGCGACTCAAACTGGTGTAAAATGAGGAGCTCTGTGAGAAAAGACTTCGCTCCGGGCCCATTTCTTCCCTTTCATGATGCCGAGTGTCATGATCTATCCCCGAGCGCCGCGCGCTCAAGTTTGTGTTGTTTTGACAGGTGTGTGTGCGCGCGCGCGCTCGCGTGCGTGTGTGTGTGTGTGTGTATGTGTGTTGATAGATAAAGTAGGATAGCCAACACACGGTGAACTCGTCGTATTGGCTTGCATGTCTTTTCATATATAAGCTTGCAATAAAAATAATAATAATAAAAAAAATTAATATTAATAACAATACATTATTTATTATTTATTATTTATTATTATTATTATTATTATTATTATTATTATTATTATTTATCAACAGCTATGTCAGCCAATATCCATCGCAAAGACCAGTGCTATAGGTCTTCTATATACAAGCTTATAAGAGTTTGGGGTCCGTGTACTATAATTTCTGTATGAAGCTGAATAAGGTTTTGTATAAGACTTCTGAGTTGTTGCAAAGCAGTGTGTCTCCACAATGAAAGACCTTTCTAAGCCTTTCCCTGTTTCAGTGGATTGCCATTTTTTCCTTCCTATTTTAAATATTTCTTTTGGACGTCCTTCCCTTTTTTAATGAAGGTCACTCTCTCACCTCGTTTGGCCAAATCCACCAACACCTTCACTTACGCACACATTCATGTTGAACATAATCTTGACTCGTCAGACTTTCTAAGCGTACAGCGCCATCTGCCGACTGCCACACCACACTCAGCGACTTAACCATGCAAACAAACAAGCGCAAGGTTTAATTAGCCCAAAGGCCCCTCTACAGCAACAGCAACACACACACATACACGAACGCACACACACACACGCACGCGCACACACACACACGTTTGTGCAAAATTCATTTCGTAAAGACGCCTTCAAATATAATGACAAGTTAAGATTTCAACATAATGTTAAATAATACAAAGAGCAAGAACATATTAAGAAACTGAATAAAGCCAATATATGGTGTGATAACTCTGCTTACACATCATTAGACTCTTCCTGCAGTTTGATTAGAAATTTGGCCATATAAGCTTTACTGAGCATCTTGTAGAATCTGCCATAGTGCTTCTGGACACATTGCATCTAATATCGAAGGTAAACCCTGATTATGTGATATATAATTGTATTATTACATATTATAATAAATTGAAAACAAAAGTGGAAACCTACAATATGAATAATATGGAGTAAATACTTTAAGTGATCATGTTTCTTGTTTTTATTACAATTCACACAGAAGAAATCACAGAAGAAAAAAAGTGTTTCTTTTCAAGCTGGTTAACTTGTTGCACAAATCATGTACTGTCAATATTCCACATACACACATACTGTATATACCCACACACTCACACACGCATAAACACACACATTCATATGTACCCTACAAATCACAGAAGCCCACAAATACTGCAAGGACTTAAACTTTTTCTAATAGTTACACGTCCACTAAGGCAACAGTCACCACAGCATTATAGCATGATTTGTGACTTTGTGAATTTGTACTGCAGGTTCATTCTTGATGGCTTTAGAAATGTGTCTTATCCAGCATAGATTATCATGGTTTTTAAGTTTTACTTACTTGCTTGGGCCATTTAACAATCAAAATTTTAAAACACACATGATTTCTCCTGTTCAGAAAAAGAATGTTTTTGGTTAAGTAGTATTTAATGTATTGTGCTTTGCTCAGTGTAGTATGAAGGACAATGTGGAGAATTTGAAAAATGTGCAGAGAAATGGTTATGTGCAGGGAAATGGTTATGAATTTAATATGATTTAATTATACTCTTTAGGCACTGAATGTTTGGTGGAATTTCCTGTCATTCAATAAAGTACAATATGAATGTGTTAATATGGCAGCAGAGTATAAGTGTTTGGACTTGTGTTGTCCTAACGTGTGCATTTGGTTTTATTTGTGTTGTGTCTTAAAGGGACAGGCAGCAAACTATAATGCACTGACTCGATCACTGAGCATGCTCATTATGGCTTCTTCAGACTCCACCTCTTCAGTGACATCAGCATGAGGGTTAATGAGGTGGGCAGGATACTGTAGGCCATTTTGCTCAGCAAAATGCTCCCAGCGCATATCATCACTCTCATGTGTGATGTATCGCTCCTGCATCTTACATTCTAGATTGCGTAGATCCAGCCACATTTGGTAGTCCTGTCAAAGAAATATATCAGTAAATCTTATTAGCTGCAACAAGTTTCTCATTATGCCTCATTTTCATACTCTCTACCATTTACACATAACCAGTCATGTCATCTTAAATAATGAGTAAACCATTAAAATAGCTTGCTTGGGCTAATAAATTATGACATAGAAAGAGCTATACATAATTATAATTAAACGTATGAATATACACCAAAAGACACTTTTATTAGTATGTCTTAGACAAAATCTTCATATCAGCATTTAAATTTTGTAAGGATGTCAGAATTTGGCACAAATTTACTGAGGGACAGGTACAGGTTTTGTTTACATGAACAAAAATGCTTACTTGTCTTCAAAACAAAGCTGATTTGAAGGGATTTGCTCAGTTTTAAAAAGGAATTGCAAATTTACTTCCAACTGCGTTTTCTATTTATAGACACATATATTGTGACATAATTCAAATAAAAATGCAAATTGTGTATTATCATTTGCATTTGCTTTTGGACAAACATACAATGTCTGCCCAATTTCAAATAGAACCCCAAAGTCCATTTGCAATTTGACTTTCTTATGACCTTCTGACCCTGTCATATAGAAATAGCAATATAAATGACCCCATTTGCTATTTTCATTTCTCTGCATTGCGTATAGAGCCTGCCAAAATTCAGTGGAATCGCAAGTGGAATTTGGTTGAATTGTGTTCTCAGTGCCTTGCACAGAAACCTGTCAATCAGTGTTGGGGGACAGAGTATACTGTGGGGTGTGTTTGTATTTGGAAGTGATGTCAGTCAGTCAGCCATATTTTAGAGCACCTTGGGGTCGACGGCCAAAAAAAAAAAAAAAAAGTTTCCAACTTGATACCTCATTTGGAAGACACAGTTTCCCAATTCAATTCAATCTTTATCTCAAAATTATATTGTCTCCATTCCAAATTGTATAGTTTACTAGAATATTTATTGGTAAACAAAATTTTACAAAGATACTACTCAGAAAATGTCCAGTTAAATCCAGAAAGGATATTAATTGGAATTTGGAAATTGTTCTTTTTGTAAAACATCTGTCGAGGCATTATTGAGACATTTATTTTGACATTGCACTCATGTAAGCAAACTTGTGAAAGATATTTAAGAAATTTATAATTGATAATATTGACCACACTTTTTCTATGTGCTTAGAAAATGTTTTATTTGGTCTTACTAATGTCCCCTCAAACAAAGCAAAGGCAAAATTGTATGCAAGTCTTTACTGAATATCATATAGATAAATGTATAGCCATTGTTTTTCCATTGTCATTCTTGAATAAGAGATTAAAATATTAATACTATTCTTCAAACAGGGTTCTTTCCAAAGGACCCTACGACAAGGTCTTAACTCATAAGAACTGTATCTGCAAATGGACTTTGATTTGCATTTGAAATTTGACAGACATTATGTGTTCATGTAAACGAACAAACAGTGATATGCAATTTACATTTTCATTTGAATTATTTAACAGTTTATGTTTTCACAAATAGAAAATGTAATTGCAAATACAATATGCAATTCCTTTTTTCTGTCCAGAAAATACTTCAATATGAATAACAAATGCTTTTTTAAAGTAATCTAATGATAACAATGTGTGTATGAAACAATTGCAAAAATAATCACCCATTTTAGGAGCAGTTGAAAGAGAAAGTATAAATAAGTAACCAATTATAATACCAAACCTATAAAAATGTTCTTGAGGGAAACATACAAAATTATAAAAAAAAACATTATGGTCTTGGATAATCCTACATTTTCACAATATGATTTCATAGCAAAAGATAAATGATACATTTTAAAGGGGAAAACACCTATGTTAAGCATAATAAGAGTTTTAAGTATATGTAGAATGACAGATTTATGCTCCAATAGCGCTGCTACGGACATGCAATCTCTGCCTCAGTGGTGTCACATGCATGCTATGCTACAACAGCAAAAGCAGCTCAGCTGTCAGGTTCTGCTAATTATGTCGATCGGAATGTTAACATATGTAATTGTATATCTTTTGAATTTTATTTTCTACCTACCTATTCACCACATTAATCAATGCCACTCAATCTACAACTGTCCCCTAAGTTATTTAAATTCTCCACCCTCAATACTTTAATTGAGTGGTTTAATTAGTTGTTTTTATAGTTATACTGCAGTTTATATTATATACTACTGCATCTCACTTTGTTAGCAGTGCCTGAACTATGAACACAAAGCCAGCACCCATGCAAATGTGAGAATTTAAAGTTACAGCTTTAACTCTGCTCTTTAAAGTGCTCACGCTGGAGACTGTTAAATAAACGTCTCTTTACAGAAAGTTAACAATAACGATTTTTTTCATCCACTCATTGTTAGGCTTAGATGATGTACAACATAGAAACAGTACTATTTTCGAAGCTGTGCTGTTTAAAAAATACCTTCAGACCAATTAGGTTTGAGAAATCAGCAGTGTTGAGGTATACATTTATACATCTATCAGTCTATCTACTGAAAACATTGTCAATTAAGTGACAGAACATGTGTAGAACTGTTATTACTTTAGTGTGCTGAAGTAGTTAATTAAATTGTTATTAAACATTAAAGCCATACCAGTAAACAATTAAACAAGATTTATATGCACATAGCCTCACTTTGGTCAGACTGGATTCTGACAAATAGCAGAATTATGGTAACTCATATTAAATCTTCTGTGCAGACATGTGCTATGAGAAAGGAAACAAGACTGACCTGTAGCCAGGGATGACTGAGGGACTTGTCCACACTGTAGCGCTTCCTCATTTTGACTTGCAGCAGGTTATTAATGAGGTCAATTGCTGGAACAACAAAGCAGGCTGTCAGTGGCTGGGCCATGGTGGGAAAGCCTTAGGATTAGGGGCTCATAGGGATAACGAGCAAAACCAACATTATTAACATTATTTCAGGGGTCACAGAGCTCTGAGAAAACCAGAGAGTCCTTCACCTCACTGCCTTATCCTGTGGGATTGGTGAGCATTACATGAATAGGCCATGACAAGAACTGAACACGCTCTCACTGACCTCTTCTTTCTTTAACCCCTTCTTCCTGCTCTCCTTTTATTCCTCTTTCCTCCCCCTTCTCACCCTCTATCAGTTGACCCACTGCACTTATTTCAAGGGGTACCAACATTTAGAGTCTTTGCTATAACAACTTACTATTGTTGGAATGGTCAAAAATACAATATTTGTTTATAAAATCTGGCAGATTCAGTCAAAACCATTAAATAGATATTACACTTTCTTTTGTTATAGGTTGTAGCAGGACATACATGCTTTAAAATACCTTTTAAAGGCATGGATGATTATTTAATATGATTAAATAATAAAGCATTTACACCAATAAATAAAAAAAACATTGTTAAAGCAACTGATGATGAAACTACATTCTGCCAAATACCGGCTGAATTGCATAGTCAATGGCAACTGCTTTTGCTTATTAAAAAAGAAAACAAAAGTATACACAAAGGAAAAAAAGGAATAATAGTTTCCAAAATCCATTTACACATGCTGCAAAGTGAGGTGTGAATGATAGTTACTTTAACAACAGTAGATTTTTGATTGACATGCAAGTCTTTAGGGGTCAGTTGAACAAAGAACCCTTAAGAAACCTTTTATTTTTCTTTAAGAACATATACACTTAAAAAACTATATACACTTATTATTCACACTCTATTCACAACATGGGTCCTGTTCAAAGTTTTCTGAGAATAGATTATTTCCTAATAACAAATAAAAAGAATTTTGCTTTACAGCCAGTGTGTAGTGGTCTAGCCACATCCAGTCACATTGATGAGTTGTTTCTTCACATACATTTTAATTTTCAATTAGTTTATCCTTATTCCAGGAACTGAAACACACTGCATACTATCACAGCTATACTCTAACACACATAGCATGCTGTCACAGTTTATAACAGTGTGTTATTTATTTCTGAATGTAGTTCATTTCTATTTCTGTAAGATGTTTGTGACAAACCTGTTTGATTTTCAAAGTGATCCATCAAATCAGTTGCATCAGACATGGCGAAAACAAATTGAGTTAGGGAAATGAACTGTAGCTTATTTGCCAGTGTATTTTGTCTTTAAACATAATGTCAGCTTTTAGACCCCAGTGTTTGTGAAACAAAATGTGCCTTTCTCTTGTAGGTAGTAAAACAAAGAAATCAGAATTTGTCTTGAGAAATGGGAAAGAATAAAGTCCACCAAACAAAGACATTAATATAAAACTGTAGAAACGAATGAGATTTAGGAATTCACTAGAGATATAGCATATACAAACATGTCTATCTGTGCACATGTCTATTTAGATTGGATTTTCCCTGACTTGTAAGTCCTAGAATTAAAAAAGAAAAAAAAACATCTGCTAAATAAAATAAATAAATGTAGAACTACTTCAGCTTCCCTGGTGAGTCTCTATTAATTTACAGCATGAAGCACTGAGAGAGTTTACATTACTGCTACCCAGGAAGCTGGGATCACATTGTTTATATAATAAGAGATGTGTTCACAAAGCTTGTTTAGTGAGGTCAGACTTACATATTTAATTGTCTCCTCCAAGATTCTCATAAAAACTGAGAACTGTTAAAGTAAACACAGGATAGTGTATTCTTGATTGATTAATCAGCGACTGTCTCTGTATAATTTTAAAAGTTAATTGCAATGACACCTGCATTATCCTGTACTGTGCAGCCATAAAGTGTTTAAATGTTAGATTAGCTATGTAACACTAATAATTAAGTGGTAAATGGCATTGTGAATAGACCTGGAGATTTGCATAACATTAATGTAACAATCAGTGCTTTATGCAATTCGTCTTATAAAAGTAAGTCTTATTGGCTCAGTATATAAAGCAAAAAGGTAGAAAAAGTTAGAAAAAATAACTTTGGGAGAGGGTGGGTTTGGGCCGAATTCCTTCCGTATTCTGCACGTACACCTCTATACCACAGAAGTGGTCAATTTTCCAACCATTTATTTATATTGCTCAGGTTGTATAAGATGTAGAGCTTCATTCTCTCATAGTTGTTCAGCAGCAAAGGTGCCAAAGGCAGAAAAAAGTGTCCACTTATTTAAAGTGGATTCAAGTGGTAGCTGAGGTAAGCATCATTATCATTTTTTGGTTAGAAATTGTGGTCAAATTTGTTGTGATTACAAACACAAGAGAAAAGAGTGGATCTAGGCTGGACTGTAAACATACCTTCTGGAGTAACCTTCTTCCATGGGTTGGGCGGGTACATGAAGGCAGCATTTTGGATCTGGTCATGGATGTCCTCATCCTCATTGAATGGGAATGTTCCACTAAGGCTGACGTAGATAATGACGCCAACACTCCACATGTCTAGTGAACGGTTGTAGCCCTTGTTCCGCAGTACCTCAGGTGCCAGGTAGGCCGGTGTGCCCACCACTGAGCGCCTGAAAGACTTCTCGCCAATGATCCGAGCAAACCCGAAATCGCATAGTTTTACCTGTGAAAGAGCGATGAACGTTAGCTGAGTGCTACAAGCCTGATGCTAGAGGCAGACAGCCCCTTTAACTTGACTGTGGTGTAACAAATAGCATCCATTATTTCTCCCCAGCCCCCTTTTCCCACCACAGACACTATAATGAGCAGTTGCCAGAGACAGTGCTAAACTCAAATGAAATTATCATGCAGTTAAAAGCCGTTACAGTACTACTCTCCTGCTGATTCTCCCCTTCACATTTTACATGCAAAGAGGAAGGAATGCTCTTTGAGGGCCATCATAGGACCACTGCCGCTGAGCTGAATTCGTGGAAAGTGCAAATGACAACTATTTTAGCTATTCTGTTTTTGTGTTTTTTTGTGTGCTCGGTCTGGAAAATATTTGTTGTAAATAATGCAAAAGAGATTTGGTTTAGTATTCCTCTGAGATGTTTGCTGGTGCCCAAACACAGTGAGTCATTCGTTCTGCTCGAGTGCTTCCAGAGCAAGCTTCACACGCTAGACGGGTAAAACAATGAGGAGATAATTTAGCAGTCTTTCAGTGCAGAGACGCGGGCACACGCTCTGTGTGCCGAACACAGAATAAACTGTAATTATCATCGCTTATTGTTATTCTTTTGCTTTTGTAAAAGCAGATTAATTCATGTGTATTTTACAGTTTTCTCCCTTTATTTTTTGAATGGTTTTCTGTCAGCATGCTACTCACTTGTGGAAAAGAGTCAGCAGATGCTAGTAAGACATTCTCAGGTTTAAGGTCACAGTGTACGATGTTCTTGAAGTGAAGATGTCGTAGCGCTACAAGGATCTGTCCAAAGAGAAACCTTGGCTTTATCGGGACACATAACACATCTGTGTGTTAACTCAGTACATGTCTGCAAGACTTACCTGTGTGACAAGGAACTTAGTGATGCGTTCTGGCAGCCTCCCTTTCTCACTAGACAGTATCATCTCCAGCATGTCGCCATGGAGCTTCTCCATGACGACAAACACACGCTCTGGTGTCTCAAACATGCACTCTAGGTTCACCACCCCAGGGTGGTGAAGGTTCTACAAAATACAAATCTTAGGGTAAAATATTACAGTAGTGATTTTTACTGCACATTTCTGTTCTGTATATATATTGAGACAATTCTATTCCAGGTTTCTTATCAACAATGGCTGTTCTATATGTCAGTATATTTTTTCCGTGTTCCACGGCTTATGTTGTGTTGTTTTCTCTGTGGTTTTCCTGCACCGCTACAAGGCAGCAATGCTACCCGCTTTTGTTCCAACATGCAGTTTTTACATTTACAATTTAATCGTCCAGTAGATGCTTCTTTCCAAAGTGACCTATATTTAAGCTAAGTGGATGAGGGTTAAAGGTCCTGCTCAAGGGCAGCTGTGGCAACCCAAAACCTTTTATCCACCCAACCACCACTGCTTAATTATTTACATATACTCATATATAAAAATAAATAAGAGTATCTGAATATTCATGTACATAATTACTTCAAGGCTTATATGTAAATGTGTGCATTTATCTACCTGCAGGATGGCAACCTCATTGCGCAGCTGACTCTCTTGTTTAGTGGGGAAGCGCAGTTTGTCTATAATCTTGATTGCCACGTCTCTCCCTGTTTTCCTGTGCTTACCTGCAGTATATAAACCATAAGAACAAAACTATTTGGTATAAATTCAAAGTCTTATGCATTATTTTAAATTCATTTACTGTATTAACATAAACATTAGAGATGCATCTTAAGGATACAGCACTCATTTGCAATGCTCTCAACATATTATGTGTTACTGTATGTTCTATTTATGTATCAACAAACAGAAAGCCACAGAGTAAATACAGTTTAATTACCGCCATAGACAATGCCAAATTGCCCAGATCCAAGAACTTCATCAGGGAATATCTGATAAACTGTGCTAATGTCCTATAATAGAAGGAAATAAACATGCAAGCATGACTGTCAAATAAATTATATCAACACTTTGCCTCCTGAACAAATGCTTTATTCCCTCTGCTGTGTCTAATCTGGTCTGTAAATTTTGTCCAGTTACAGTGTCTGAATTAAGAGCAAATATTACTTGCATTGCACTAGGACTCTGCCAGAGAAGCGTGGGTAACTATGGCAATTCCACGGCCACACGGGTGATCAAAATAAGCTCCAGCAGAGGTATTGAGTGTTTATATTGCACTGAAACTCAAGGCTACAGCTATTGGCAAGCCAACAGTTTCCTCCAGCACACAGAAATACAGTTCAAGAGAGAGGTTCAAAACATGACATTCATCCAACCCTTTTCATATTTTGCAGCATAAAATATATCTGCGTTGGAGGACTGATAACTCATGCTATTTCTTTACCAATAAATGATGCATGTTATATTATATTTAGAGTAAGCACCTTCCTGCTGTGATTTGTTTATAACAGCCATGCGGCACATACAGTCCAGAGATGTTCTATGATTTATTATTTTATTAATTAAAACAAAGTTTCTTTTCATTTACTTAAAAAATATATTATTATATTACTGTTTAACACTCGTGATCAATATAGGACATAGAATTAATAGAAGAAAAAAAATCATGCCTACCACATTCTCCTGAATCTGACAGTTAGACACAGAGATGCTGATGGAGATGTCTTCTGTTGGTAAAGAAAATAAATGCAGTTACAATCCTGAGGACCAGAGACATGTTGCTTCTAAACTTCCATACAGGTGTCTGTATATGGTGCTGTACTTCCCTTCCTTACTAGAAGAGTATAGGTTTGCATCAATCAATTAATTAATTGATCAATCAATCAATCAATCAATCAATCAATCAATCAATCAATCAATCAGTCAATCAGTCAATCAATCAATCAATCATTTAATGTATTTTCTGTTGCAGATGAATGACTTTATTAAAAGAGTATATTCCAAATTTCTTGCTTTTCCTTTTCATATATCAAGTAATTTAAATAGAAGATGGTACACAGGGTTATGTTACTCTGTAAAAAAAAAACACATTTTTGGCTTGTGATATGTCTCAACATAATTCTTGTTTAGTAACTAGCATCAAAATACCATTGAGAAATGAGATAATAATTCTTCAGGTTTAGCAGTCTTCAAGTCTGAGATAATCTTAGGAATTTTATTTTTGTATTGCTATCATAACTTCGTAAACTGTTCTATTTTGTCAACCATGTCACTGAAATGTAATGTTCAACCATCTGTACATAACCAAGCCAAACATTTATAGCTGCCATTGTTCTGTGAACATATTTTGTTAGCCTTGTTGCAAACTACAAATAAAAAACCTACAGCTTATATTGAAGGTCAACATGCTTTAAAATGCTATCAAGGTGCAATTAACACTAATTTTGCATTCTCCTGACCCATTAATTAATGATTTAATTAGGCCCACTACAAACACATTATAGTTAATGCTTGATCTCAAGTTCAGACCAACTCTCGGTGCACATGGAAAAATCTCGAAAGCAGCTTGAAAACTGATTCATTTATTACAATGGGCTTTTTTAAAGCTATAATTGTGGCGCTAATTGAAATACATTATCTGAAATGTGTTATATATTTAATATACATTCCCACAGTGGGCTTCTTAAAATTTGAATTAGTTGAAATGAAATTAAAAAGAGTTTGTAATATAATAAGTACAAATGCATTTCAGAGTAATGATCATACTGTGGTAGCTGTGTCGGCTGCTGTGAGCTGTGCCCTTGGAAATAACAGGCATGAGGGCATGCTGGATGGCTGTTTGCCAAATGTGAGCCACATCCTGGCCGGTTCCGCTGATCAACACGCTGCCATGGAACAAAGAGTAGTCTTCCTGAGACAGGTTCTCTCCCACATAATACACTAGTGTGGCGGTGGCAATCTCAAAGCAGTGAGGGTTGGCACCTTCAGGGAGCAAGCTGAAGTTTTGAGCAGGCTCCAGGGACAGAATCTCAGATAAGGGGATTTCCTGTAGAATAAAATGAAATATGTATGAAATGAAATGTCATAATATAAATAGCACAGTAATCTTTAGCATTACAAAATGTGATCTCTCAATGGGATCTTAGATTTAATTTAATTAATGAAAGACTGAGATGACAATTTTTAAAACTTTTTTCATTGACATTTTGGTCTAGTTCAGTTTGGTCTCGCTTTTCATTGATCACTCCAGCTCTCTCACCTCTTCATGAAAGTGCCAACTTTCATGGTAATATCACCATCAACTGCATCAAAATCATTTAATTTTTTTTCTAATCATTTTCATATTCAACTAAGTAATTCAAATGGAAGGTTGTAAAGAGGTTTTTGTTACTCCTAAATAATGAGATATGGATTATGATACACCGATCTGCCATAACATTAAAACCACTGACAGGTGATGTTAATTATATTGATTATCTCATTACAACGGGTGGGATATATTAGCCAGCAAGTGTACAGTAAGATCTCTATGTCAATGCATTGGAAGCCAAAAAAATGGGCAAGAGCAAGGATCTGAGCAACTTAGACAAGGGCCAAATTCTGATGGCCAGACAAATGGATCAGAGCATCTTCAATACACCAGGTCTGGTTGCTGGTATGCTGTCCAAGAAAGAACAAGCAATTAACTCAAAGCAATGTTCTGCTGGGAAACACTACGTCCTGGTATTCATGTAGACTCGTACCACCTACCTAAGCACTGTTGCAGACCAGGTACAGCCATTTATAGCAATGGTATTCCCTAATGACAGTGTCCTCTATCAATAGGATAATGCAACCTGCCACACTACAAAAATTGTTCATAGTTTGATGAACATGAAAAATAGTTACAGTTTACTTGCATCTGAAGAATATGCTAAACACACATGCCTGATCCACGGAGGCCCCACCTCACAATGTACATGGATTAAGGGCCTGCTTTCTTGGTGTCAGATACCACAGCAGACCTTTAGAGGGCTTGTGGAGTCCAGGCCTCGACAGGTCAGAGCTGTTTCAGTGGCACAAGAGGGGTCTACACACTATTAGGTGTCATTTAATATTATAGATGATCGGTGTATGTCTCAACATGATCCTTGTTTTTTAACTAGCATCAAATTATGAGATAAATGACAATAATTGAGATCATCTTTAGAGATTTGCTTTTGTTTTACTATACTTTTGTAAGCTGTCCTCCTTCTATTTTTTCAACCATGTCACTGAAATGTAATTTTCAAGCATCTGTACATAACTAAGCCAAACATTTATAGTTGCCTTTGTTCTGTGAACATATTTTATGCATTATCAGTGTTAGACTTGTTACTTGCACAGAAATGAAATTAAATAAACCTTTCTAATGTATAAGATCTTTATATATTCACAGAAGTTTATAAGAAGTTTATCTAATCATAGTTTATCAAATGTCATTTCCGTTTTTGCACTTGATAGAGAGAAATTGTAGTTTGTAATTTTCATGTAACTTATGAATTAAAAAGCTTATTACAAACCTACATGCTTTAAAATATAACCTGCGTAGCACACAAAACAACAAAACATAAAACTTCTCACAGGAATAAAGAAATTATAGCACCAACCAGCAATCGAGCACCAGAATCACTAAGCATATAAAAATATTTCAATAAAAACATATTAATTTAATAATTAATTCTGCCTTTGCCAGATAATGTTATGAATCAAGAGATTTTCATGTATTTTATACTTTATTGACTGATTGATAGTACTCACCTTATAGTATTTGCTTCCAGTATCATTCTGGAACAATGTAATGCACTTGCTATCCAGTCGCCAGTAATGTCTCTTACGCTAGTGTAAAATCAAACAGAGATGGCAGAATTACACTGACATAAAATGGAAGTATTTGCATTTGTGGCAAAATGCCCTCTTTAATGAAGCAGTAAAAGGATATAGCAGTGTTTTTGCATACTTTTGACATTTATTTAATTTCAGGCATAGTCTATTCAAGATAACAGTTGTTAACCATGCATAAAAGTAGTTCAATATTCCTTTAATGTCTCTAATCATATAGTAGTAACAGTCTCTTTTGTTTGAGGATAACTAAGAGCTTATAATTTAAAGACACTAGATTTCTCACCAGTGTGTCCTTGCTGGTAAAGTGCACAAGCCATCCCTCCTTCATGACATTGCTGTTTTTCCTCTTGATGTGCTTCACTGACTGAACCACTCGCATGAGAGGGATGTTGTTACTAGTGCATGGACTTTAAAACAAATTGACCCAAAGAATTTCAGCAGCTTTCTTGGTGAAACAAGCTTAATCTAATGTTCCTGTCACTAACTTCAAACTATTTGCATTTAATTTTTTTCTGTTGTGTCAAACAGAGAACAGCATAATGCTTGAGGTATTATGATTACAGTATGTTTATGCTATGAAGAGGGGTACCTAATGACTCTATTGGACTCATCAGGATCTGGATCATGAAAGTCTCCAAGCTCACAATGGCCTACATCCAGTAGAACTGAAGAGTCTGCAACCAGGGATTCCTCCATGTCATCTATGATGGGACTGTTTCTCTCGCTGTCATGGTCATCACAACCTTCTGCCATCAATACATCTGACTCAGCTCCAGGACTCAACAGGTCTAAAATGAAGAGAAGATAAGTTGACGCTTGATACCATTTATAGATACTTATTCCATAAAAGTTAAAAAAAAATGTAAAATCATCCAATTACAAAGACAAAACTAGAGACAAATACTGAAGATATAAATGAAGGCAGAGCAGAAAGACCCAAGACAACTGTACTACAGGCCTGGCAAAACATCTCAAGGGAGGAAAGTCAGCATTTAAACGGTTTACATGGCTTCCTGGCTTCAGATAGTCATTGACTGCAAAGGATTTGCTTCCAAGTATTAAGTTTGCATTTTCCATTTTTTTTTTGCTAGACCCCTTAAATTAACACTAAAGTCTACACTTCAATCACATCTTGATTGTTTCATTACAAATCCACTGTGGTGGTGTGCAGAGGCAAAATTACTTAATTTCTTATGGATCCGATTATATTAAAACAAAATTTACAAAAAAAAATAGATCTTATTTTACAAACATAATGTAATGCTTTGGACTTAGCATATTAGATTTAGCGTGGATATTGTACATTTACTCATTCGTCTTCAGCAACCATAACTTTATCCTAGTCATAGATGCAAAACAAGATTAACTCCATTCAGACAGTAATCCCATCCCATGGGATTTGCATGCATTTGCATGTCTTCGTGAACAGTGTTGTGATCAGTCAAAATTGCATAGACATTTGTGCATATAGCTTTGCACTGATTTATGGAGTGTATTGTGACAATTAGAAACTGGATGTGAATCTGTGCATTACACTTCGTATTTGTGAAAGCCTTGTTTCCTTTGTGATACTTGACTGTGTTTTGAATGTTTCGAAATGAGCTGAATAATAGAGCAAGGCAGTATTTCAACAGTACAGTATGATAAATATTGTTATATTGGGCGTGAAAAAACAACTATGTTGATTGTGACATTAAGGAACATGTAGAGACTCTAAAGTTATACTTGCCTCCATTCCTTGACACCTCTCCAAGGCAGTTGTTTGGCACTTTCGGTGCACATCGTTTGTGGCAGTTGAATTTGCAATCTGTAACAGTGTGAGGGGGGAAAGAAGATGAGAAAATCATGGCAAAGTGAGAGAGAGAGAGAGAGAGAGAGAGAGAGACCTGGCACGCTGAGATGAGCGTGTGTTGTGCTACTGGTTGACAGGCTGAGACCTTGCACATTGCCAAAGCACATTAAAGCCGTTTCTATCAGCAAGCTGACAGCACTCTTTACTGCCTGACACCCTCTATACATTTTACTTACATCAAAGTTACTACACTGTGGGCCTCATAGCAATCGCATTTCATGTGATATCTATATTTCCAATATTTATATTATCTACATATATTATTGAATTTATTGACTAAAATGATTGCATGAATTTGTGTACACATACATTACACATGATTAAAGTAAAGCTTGTAAATATTGTAGTCATTTTACACACTGTGTGAATATGAACTACAATGAATTAATCATTTACAAGTTACTAATTAATAAATATGCAGGGAGAGCGATGGTGGTTATTATCGTATATATGGAGCCATTACTGTAATTATGTGCAATTTTATTATTTCTATTTAACACTATCAGAAAGTATTAAACTGTACCATTGCTTGTCGCTGAAGCAGTGCCTGCTCTTTGTACCTTTTATATGTACTGTATTCTTAACCTGGGAAGGTGAATGCTGTAACACTTTCAGGTACATCAGCATTTCTAAGATATAACTGGCTAGAGCAAATAACTTATAACAAATAATAGTTTAAACAAACATTTACACTTTACAAGGAGAAGGATAAAGAGTAAAGGTTAAAGAGGTTGTGCCTGTTTTCTGTGGCATGCATACACTAACTTGGGTTTGTACTGAACAAAATACAATACAATCATATAATACATCATATAAATTTGAATATTTGAGCAAAAAATGAATGAAATGAAAAATGATTCGTACTGAGATACTTTGAGGATGCAGACAAAGTGAGCAAACAATAGTTTGAGCTCATACCTTTGCACTGCAGGCCCTGGCGGAACAGCCCCTTGAGCAGCTTCTTGCAGTGCTGGCAGACGGTGGGGCGCGTGTAGGAGTGGATGACAAACGTGTGAGGCACCTTGACTTTGGACAGCAGGATCTTGTCGAGCTCAATCGGGCGCCCAATGTACGACTGCGAGTTGGAGCGCCCTCTTCCAGGGAACATGTCTTTCTGCTGAAAAGACGCAAAATAGAGGCTGGGCAGAAAATCACAGAAGAAGCATGTACTGCTGGTTCTCATGTAAGCTGTGCTCACATTCAATGGGAGAGATCAGCAAGCATACTGCCAGGTTAATTCGTTTTGGATCGGAGTGTTAATCACACATGCTTTTTTTTTTTTATCATGAACACAGCAAAGTTGCCTGTGTGAAATTACACCCAGAGCGTACACTGAAGACCAGTTTAGCACTCTAGGTGTTCATTTAACACTGGTGAGTTAGCTGTGCACATGCTGTACTTTCTACATAAAAATGCAGCCTTATCAAATGTTTCATTACACACACACACACACATACACATTTTAGACAGCTGTCACCTCAAGTCGTGTGCACGAGACTACATTCTTGAAGAAGCAAACAAGAATATTTGTCAAGAAAAACAGGTTGAGGGGGACGGGCGGTAAATTTGCATTAAACTCAGAACAACAAGTTTCCAGCACCAAGCTGTTTTTAATGTGCCGCTGATTGGCAGTCGTGCAGATGTCTTACCACCTGTTGAGAATAGGCCTGACATCACGCAGGTGTGCCAAATCAACTGCACACTGCACTCTAAAGAAAGTACACGATCGATATCTTCCTTGTCTTTGTGTTGTACACTTGGCTGGGAGATTTAAGTAGCTTAATGTCATTGAGATGATCTTACAATAAGCATTAAGCGCACAAACTTTAACATCCCTAAGTTTTAAAAGACATGCTCTTCCAAACATCTGAGACATACAGGTGCTAACAAGAGCTAACAAATATTTCAATACATACACATTAAAATACTAATGGTGAATGTTAACAGTTAATACCGTTAGTGTGCAACACTGGTGTTATAGGATGAAATCCTTTAAAAAACAGTCCAACAACTTCACCATAAACACAGTGTTGTGGAGGAGGTGGCTGTTTCATTTTGTCTTTCCTCAGCTTTTTTGGCTGCTGCCAGCATCTCTGCTGATTTGTCTGACAGCTCCAGTTTATTCTGGGGAATGACACACATGCTTGAATATACACAGAATGTTCATGGCTATAAAAGCGAATAACCCAGATAAGATCAACAAAACATATGCAAGCAGCCAAATTTTCTTACACCTAAGTGTCAAATTTCCAACCCAAAATATTTCCTCTGCAATATTCTGTCCAAAATTGAATCCCCGACTTACTCGGATCTCCAGACTAGTGTTGAGCAAGCTAGCTCTTTAAACCAACACCTTGATTCTAGAGCAAGGCTTCATTTTTTAGGAACAGGCTTGCTCATTAGGGATAAAATATAATAAGGATAAAATTGTTTAATTACTGTCCTTTAATAATTCATTTTTATTTCTAGTTTTTTCATTTCATTTCATTGTCTGTACCGCTTATCCGTTCTACACTCGGGTCACGGGGAGGCGTCAGGCATCTCAGGCGTCATCGGGCATCAAGGCAGGATACACCCCAGACAGAGTGACAACCCATCGCAGGGCACACACACACACTCATTGACTCACACAATCACACACTACGGGCAATTTAGAGACTCGAACCCAGGACCCTGGAGGTGTGAGGCGAACATGCTAACTTATTTCTAGTTATTCTAGTTTATTTATTTATTCATTTATTTACTTTCCCCTCTCCTTTCTCTGTTTATCTTCTTTTCTAAAGCTGCTTTGAGACAATGTCCATTTTAAAAGGTGCTATACAAATAAATTGAATTGAATTTTATTGAATTGAACCCCTTTAACTGTAAAAGAAATTCCACAGACTGCAACAACAGACACTTTTTGCCTTTTTTTCTATTAAAATACAGCATTAGACTAATTATTTAAATGTGAATAATATTTGCTTTATTTACTGATGCCATAGGGCTGTCAGTCTGTCCATTTACTATGGGTCTCATTTGAGTACCTCTCTGACCAAACCCTACAACAAGCTGCTGTTTAGAATGAAAACCTGTACTAAACCCATTATGTTCTGTTCATAGATGACAAGCTATAATGGTGTAACTAATTCAGCTTAAAAGGATGGAAATAGATTTACCTGGTGGATCATTAGCAAGGAATATTTAAAATATTATCCATTGTACTAGCTGAGGTCTTTCCTGGTGTAATGCATCTATAGGGAACTTGTCTTACCCATTTCCTGTGCATATAC
This sequence comes from Hemibagrus wyckioides, assembly GCF_019097595.1. Taxonomy (NCBI): domain Eukaryota; kingdom Metazoa; phylum Chordata; class Actinopteri; order Siluriformes; family Bagridae; genus Hemibagrus; species Hemibagrus wyckioides. The sequence goes on along the minus strand of NC_080718.1, from coordinate 9,057,180 downwards.
TGTATATGCACACACAGTACACACTTCCAAATTTTGATATATTAATATATTTGATATGAACCAAATATTTAGACAATATAGCTGTCTACTATACAGTGAATGTTTGTACAACCTGGAATTGAAAGGGATTATATGTCATGGATTTATAGAAAACCACCCATAATATTGAGTATGTGATGGAAGAGAGGGGATAAATGTAGTTTACCAAATGATACAAATACAAAACACATAAAAGTTGTGATTGCTTAAATATGCACCCCATTGCTGTAAAATCTCTAATCCAACAGAGATGATCGTGCTAATCAAGTAGACTGATTATCTAGAGCACATGTGTTGGATCAGCATTAGAATTCTATATGTAGGAAGGTGGATCTCAAGGAACAGGCTAAGTGATCAGTGCTCTAATATGTGATCTGCGAGGTAAATTGGGCACAGTCAGCAGATGTTGCTTTTTTGCAGTCAACAGTTGATTAACAGTTTCCTATAAACAAACTCAAGTGTGTATCACAGCATTTCTGGTGTCAGGATAAAATATCTCAACCTTTGGAAAAGAGGGATTTGAAGCTTGCCATATGATGGCTGTAATGAAAAAAAAAACAATACCTTTAAGTAAAGAAGAAAGCAAGGCAGAGCATGCTGTTATAGGAAACTAATCACAAATTAATATTATTAGTATTTTTAATTATTAATTAAAAATAATATAATTATAATAATAATAATATAATAATTGGTTATTATTTCCCAATAACAGCCCATACTGCAGTGTTTTATTCCACTTATACCATGGCCATTTGTCAACTATGACTATTTTCTTAATTAAAAAAGAATTTCATGTTGTGCAATGTCCATTAAATACCATTAAATTCCTATTTTTGCTTACATTTTAAGACCCATAAGCAGTCCCTCCCAGCTGCTTTTTTCCTGTCTTGAAGTTAAAAAGAATATGTAAAAAAAAAAAGAAAAAAAGGCAAAAACAGCCTATTAATATAAACCTGTGATTTACTTTGCAGACAGCAGAGTTTAAGTTAAAATGAAGCTTTACCTTCTATCCTCCTTCAAACCTGCTTCTCAGACTTATATTCTTACATTACTTATATGTATGTGATTAGCCAGTTATCAGTCATTTTTGAGACTGTCAATTTCTAAAATATTTCAGAGCTTTCAGAGACATCATATTATATCATATGACAGCATATCATATCAACTGATTGGAAATGAAGACCATTTTCACTATTATATAAGAAGACATGGACATGGAACCAGTGGAGGCTGGGGATAAAAAAAAAATGTGTGTGGGGGGGTTGGGGGGGTTTATGGGGGGGGTATGGGACTTTGCACAGACAAACTTAAAATCAAGCTGTTAGTAATGCAGGACTGTAAATAACCATTTATCAGGTGATTATGTATCATTACTGCTAAGATAAAATATTGAGAATGTTAATGTTATAGTCAACTGTTAAAGCATGCAATAAATGAATAAATTAATTCTATGAATCAGTGAATTTGAGTTCAATGTGGGTTTATTATCAGTAATGAAGGTAATCAGTAAAAAAAAAAAATCACTTGACTGCTGCTGAATTTGCAAATTGGGTCGATCTGGTCCAAGCTCCAAGATTCTTTTCTTTTCTTCATCCGAACACCTTGTGAAAGTGTGTATTTTTGTGAAGATGTAACCAAATTTTCTTTCATCTCAGGATATTTCACTTACTTCCACATTAATCAGTACCTGTCCGTTAACTATCAATCTGCTGAGCAGTAATGAGAATGGTGAGAATGAGAATGGTCCAATCACATGAGGCCAAATCTATAAAAACAATATTGATTCGCTAACAACAAAAGTGGGCGGGTTCAAGCCAATTAGACCCCAGCCTCAAGTCACATACTTTTCAAAAGTTTACGGACACCGGCACCCTGCGCGCACACACACACACACACAAATAAAAATAAATTAAATTTTTTTTTATTTTAAATAAATGTTAATATGACTAACAGTGGAATAGTACAACTAAATGATTTTATTTCGTTATTAAAATATATAATTATTGTTAACGTTTTAAAGTGGCAGTCTTCTTGGGCTAACTTTAAGGGGGCAGCGCCCCAGCGCCCCCTATTGACCGGCCACCACTGCATGGAACACAAGATGTGTATGAAAGTATAACCCATGAAAGTATTAGGTTGATATGTTAAATGAAGAATGAAGGTTTCTTTTCAGTACTTACCTCAATGCTGGGACTGACAGGAGACTGGATAAACAGACAGAAAAAAATACAAAGAACACTGTTATTAAACACCAAAGGTGAAAAGTTTTATTGTATGTCATTTATATACTTAATTTTAAGTATTATAATATATTCTGTTTTTCATTGAAACTCAACACATGGATTAATCAATTACATATCTATGAAAAACCTTATTCTTTATTCAATAGATTTTTAATTTACACTTTCCAAGTTACTGTCACAAATCCCTGCCTCACACTTCTATGCTCTATGCAAAGCGCACAGCAATCAGTAGTGTGAGTTTAGTTCTGCAAGAAATCTGTTTATGTTCCGGCTTGTTCTCCTTTTGTTTACATTGCCATGTGTCTTTGTTTTGATTATTGTCTGTTTCCTTCTTGTTTCATGATTGAACTCACCTGTTTTCAGTTTCGTTCTTAGTTTGTGTAATTACTTAAACTCTATGTGAGTTCTCTATGTGTTTGTCTACAACATCGCCTACCCTCCAGTTTATCTGATTTCTGTTCCCATGTGTTACCTGTTTCTCTTCATGCCTGTCTTTGTTTTGTATAGTAATAGCCTACCCATAGTTTTGTGTGTAGCTGAGTTAGTACCCCAAGACTGCTCTGTTCCTGACTTGCCCTTTGCCCTTTGTCCTACATCTGGCCATGAGCACAACGTGACATTTCAGCACCCATGGATGCAGCAGGAGGGCAAGAGTGGCACAATGCTACTCAGAAACTGCCAGTGCTTGACTTCCTCCACTTTGCTCCCTGGGGTTCAGCTCCAGGCCCTTATCCACTTTTCAATCATAGCGCACCCCAGGCCCGAACAAGGACACTGGCTGTTGACCAGCTTGATAGGCCAAGCCATCCAGGGAGAGGGTGGGGCAGAGTCTCTCACTGAAGCATGAAGTCCCTGCCTGTTGCAGGTGGAGAAATTTGTGCAAGCCATTAGTTTGGGGATCTCGGTAGAGGCCTCAAGAAGCATCTGTGCAGAGCCAACATGACAGGTGAGACAGCTTGGCCTTTCATCTCATATAACATGGCCAATCTGGTGGCCACCAGTGCTGAGCCCATCAGAGGGTACAATGGGGCAGCCACCAATGCTAAGCTCTTCACAGAGGCTGACATGTTGGCCTCCCAAGCCAGGTTCTAAGCCATGTTCCAAGCCCTGTTCCACACATAGCTGATGTGGTGGCCTCCCAGACCCTGTTGCAAGCCAGGTTCTCTCCAGATGCTGATGGGGCAGCCTACAATGCAGAGCTCCATGCCCACAATGAGGCTGACAGGGCAGCCACCAGTGCAAAGCTCTCTCCCGAGGCTGACAGGGCAGCCTCTAATGCAGAACTCCGAAAGCAGTTCTCCAACAGGGCATCTTTCAGCACAATGCTCTCTCCAGAGGTTGACAAGATGGCCTCCCAAGCCCACCTCCAAACCCAGTTTCAGGCTCAGTTCCAAGCCAAGAACACCTCTAGGCTGACTGATGGCCTCCCAAGCAAGGTTCCAAGCCTTGTTCCACACCGAGGCTGACATGGTGGCCTCTCAGACCCTGTTGCAAGCCATGCTCCCTGCTGTGGCCTACGTTTTGCCACCCCCAGGCCCCGTTGCTAGCCAAACTCCCTGCTGGCCAAGCTGCATGCTGAGGCCGATGTGGCACCCTCCCAGGCCCCGTCACAAGCCATGCTCCCTGCTGAGGCTGACGCAGTGGCCACCCAAGCCAAGCTGCATATTGAGGCCATAATGACAGCCTCCCAGACCCTGATGCAAGCCAAGCTCCCTGCCAAGGCAGATGTGGTGGCCTCCCAAGCCATGCTAAATGCAGAGGTCAAAGTGGAAGTTTCCCAAATATGGTTGCAAGACATGCTACCCTGGCCCCATTCCAGTCTCAGGACATGTTCCTGATCCAAACCCTAAACCCTGATCCTACACTGATCCTAGGCCATGCCCATGGCTAATGCTGTGCTCCAGTCCCAGGCCATGCCCATCCAGGCCCTGTTTCATGCCATGCATAGTCACCCATTTTCTGCTTGCTTCTGGACCATAAACCTTGCAAGAGATTCTAAAACTGTTCACAACATTGGACATTTTGCCCACAGAAGCAGGACCCCCAGGGAGAGGTGGCGCTGGGGGTTGGCCCTTCAAGAGCAGTGCCTTGGGTGGCTCTGTCCTCACATCTCAGTGCCAAGTGCACAGCACACAGCAACTGATAGGTTCAGTTCCATATGTGATCTGTTTAATCTCCGCCTTGTTCTGTTTGTTTATGTTACCACGTCTTCGGTTTGATTCTTGTCCAGTCTCCACTCCTGCCTTCCTGCTTCCTTCTTGTTTCTTGATTGAACACACATTATAGATTAGCACAGTCTTTGCAAAGTGTATGTTCTGTGTCACCTAGCCATTAACAGATTTCCCCTCATGTCTTTGTCTTTGTTTTGCATAGTAGTAGCCTAGCCATATTTTTGTGTTTAGTTGAGTTAGTAACCTTGTTCTGTTCCTGACCTGCCTTTTGCCATGTTTTGGATTTTCAGTGTTTTTGGTCAATAAATAAGAATCTCCTGCATTTGTGTCCTCACGGCCTGCACCTTTCACAAGCACAACATTACAGTTACAACTCAAACCTTCCATTTTTGGCTATCAATCCAATCTAGTGGACATATTAACTTTTTAACTCTAATTTTTAATTATATTTAAAACAGCCAAATCCATAGAAATCTGTACAGAAACCACAACCATTCTTCTTGCACAAAGGTGATGTGGTTGAATTGGACTTCATTGGAATTGTCATTGGAAAGTTAGAAATGCCAAAACTGCCTCTTTTTATCCTACAAACCAGACTCAAGCAAATAGTAACATGTGTTATCATATTTTATATGGCAATCCAACTTAGATATTAAACAGATTATATGCGTTAATTATAGTATTTAATCAATTCGATATAGTATGTTCTTGAATAGACACGCCGAAAATACCAAGTAGCAGAAAAGGCTAAACTAACACATACCATTATTATTGCACACACATTCTGCTCTTCCAACAATCTGTATTTTTATATTATTTTTTTTCTATTTGTTCTATATTACTACCTGTATAGCTTAGATTTCTATTGTTTTTCTATTCTTTGTCTATTTTTTGTTCCATTTTGATTCTATTTTTTATTGCAAGAATTACTGCATGTCATACTGTGTATGGTTGTGTATATGACATAAATTTGTAATATGAATTTAATTATTGTTATACAGATACAGTACATTTTAACTGACATTCAATAAAGCCCAAACCAACAACAATAAGAGTGGGCAGGTAAAGAGGATCACAGAATTTCTTCTTACCACTTGAACTCATCAAGGGCATGGATGAATCAAATTGCTTGTGTTAAATCACACACATATGAGACTGTCACACATGAAACATCACCACAAACAAACAGTACTGATATCAACCACAGCCTGAAACTCACTAGTAAAGCTTCATCTGAGGGGCTAGGAGATGGTTCAGCAGAAATAGAACGAGTGTTGGTCAGGCCAGTGAGGGACACATTCGACAGCCGCCGTTTCCGAATACCACTGCAATTATTTGGAATCTTGAAAGCACAACGCTTGTGGTAATTCTGTCCACAACCTTTATCCACAACACAATGATTAAAATAAACACACACACACACACACAGAGAATACACAAATGATCTGACCACTATTTTTGTAAAATTTGTGAAACATTACAAAAATGTATAAACATGATTCATTAAAACAGGTCTAATTCTGCATTAATGAATAACTAATGCTGTTTATATTAAGAAATAAGATGTTATTTAATGTTTTTAAGATTGGACAAATGAATCATGGTGTTTTCATTAACTGTCTCTGATTAACTCATAGTTTGCTTATAGAAACTGTATTATGTTACTTATTACTCTAATCTTACACAATTGGTTTGTGACAAGAGAACACAAAATAAGAAATAAAAATAGAAAATGCTTAATTTTTAAGTAATAATTATATAATATATGATATATAGAGTTGTCCAAAGTGCAATTCTCCTTTCACCTGATGATGGCAGCAGTCTGTGTTAACACAGTTAGCTAAATTCCAAGAACCTTTTTTTCCCGGCCTACACCTGCAAATGAATTAACTGCAGAATATTTAGTCATGCCTACAGAAAAATATGGAAATTTAACAGTGGACAGGAAACAAGAATACTTTAAGATGCATTTGAGACTGATGCACTAATTAAGGAATTTAATATCATGATATATTATGAAACAAGTCATGGGCAATGCAAAAATATTCAGAGGTTGTGAGCACTGAGAAACTAAAGCAGCTGGGCGCTATCCTGTCAGGAACAACCAAGTACTAAAAAGGACAATTTAATTTATGATTAAGCATGTCCAATTAATTTTGTTTTCTTAAATAGGCCACATATAATCTGACCGCCTTTGGACACTCCTGATAAAGATACCTTCACACTTGAGTCCCTGCCTGACCAGACCCCACAACATCTCTCCACAGTGGTCACAGAAGGCTGGAGCCCGGTACGAGTGGACAAATAGAGTGTGAGGTCTTATCTGAAAGTCCTCTACTGTAGCTGAAGCTATGAAAGAAAGAAAGAAAGAAAGAAAGAAAGAAAGAAAGAAAGAAAGAAAACTTTGTTACACACTGTATTTATTATAAACAATAATAATAATATAGACAAAAAAGAATGAACTAACAGCATGTCAAGTTTTAGTGAAAGAGCATTTAATTGTGGACAGTTTTACCTATGTGCATAATGGCTTACTGGGTTTATGTCTGTTTTCTAAAATATATAATTAAAAAAAACTTTTTAGATTCACATTTAGATTCAAGAACCTCACTGATTTTCTTTCACTGTAATAATCTGCAAAGACTTCTTCCTCACGCTGCATGCCTATCATATCAGTTGGACTTTGAACTTCATGAGGGAATTTAGCTCAAAAATCCCTGCCATTACGAATGAACATGTCATAAGTTTTCAAAAGAAAAAAGGCAAACAAATGGTGCAGAGGGAGATATTTTTATTCGATAGTGTCTCCTCTCCCGGGGCTTCCCTCTGGGGAGGTGCGCCTCCGGAGGTACAGATGGACGAGAGTCCTGGCCAAAGCCGTTGTGTCAGAGGGCGGACTGGCACAGTTCATTCTCGGCAGCCTGGCCCTCTTCTCCTCACATGAGCAGAGCGTGTGTCTGTCAGGGTTAATGGGCTGGAGATTAGTGGCTCCCCAAGAGGGGCTGATGGTCAGTAGCAAATTAATTAAGGGTTTGATTCAGGCCATCTGAATGCTGCGAAAGATCGCAGAGGAGCCAATTCAAAGCTCCATGGCACTGACTTCTCTAATGAAATTGCTTCAGGCATCCTTTTAATAATATACTGCTGAGTTTAAGATGGACGTGTTATCTCTTTTGAGTTTATTCTTAGAAATAGCAATTTAGAATTCAATCAGTACCATTTATTATCCAAATACAAGGTGATTGATGAATTTTTATTGTTTCTTCACTCTAGTAACAGAAAGGATAAAAATATTGTTTGTATTTAAGTTTCTATCTGCCATTTATTTTTATCCAGATAGAACCATTTATGCTGAAGTTACATAACCAAGTAAAGATATGTGAGATTTACATGATATATAACAATAACCAAATAAATATATCTGTGACATGCATGATGTTTACAATCCACCAATCCACCTAAACAAACCCAGGCAGTATTTATATTTGCAAATTATGCTATGAAAGAGCGTTTTGGGAAAGACGGGTGGAGTGTTTTGATTGGCTCTTGTTGGCTTCGTGACGGTGGACCAATAGCAGCTGAGTGGCAAACCCAGCGGGAGGACTGCTTGCTGGAGCACGTGCCCTTAGCCTCCTCTCCAATATGGCTTCCCCGCAGCCTGCTCAAGTAGAATACATTCTGATTAGCCATTCTCTGGCTAAATTGCCTCAATTCATTCAAATTATTGTTTTGCCTTTTGTTTAAAGGCCAAGATATGTTTGCAAGTTTGAAATACCTGTAAACTGTCATTAAATGCTTCAGGGAAATGAGGGTGGCATGAAAAATCCACCCTGTGCTGCTGAGCTAAAGTAAGTAAAAGACTTGGGCATTTGTGTCTATATGTGTCCTCATGTACATAGCTGATTTCTTTTTCATATTATTGGGGAAAATAATAATATATGCTAGTCATTTACAGTATTTCACATAAATATCAAATAAAGAAAAAATGCTGCCATATTATTTATTGGTCTAATTCAAGATGCCTGAGAAGACATGTGCCTCCCTCTATGTGCTCATGGACCAGTGAATCAGCTACTATTATGCTTTTTATTCCTTTTCAAGGTTGCAAGGTCATTTCCAGCCCTTTGCTTTCTTTCTGTAGCCTTTGACATGATATGTTGAGTTGAACTTGTGTATTATTATCTCTGTGCTTCCTGCTGGATGTCGAGTTCACAAAGTTTATCGCAATGAATTACATTTGAGACTATTTGTTATTCAAGAGCTGATATTTTCATTGCATGCTGTCTGTACTAATCACTTTGAGAGATATAATCAGGGTTATCATATGCAAGAAGCAGATGTGTATTGACAAACTCACTAGAGCAAAAAGCCCTTTCAGTCAATCAGTCATTAAGAGAAGAAGCTATGATTTTAAATGTTTGCTACTTTTTCTATTTCAATAAAGAATAAAAACACATATTTTCAGCTTGTAACACAGTAAAATTATATATTAATATTGTAAATGCATTTATCTAATGACTTTCTAATTACTTGTATTACTTTTATTAGTTTTCCAAGGTTTTTACTTTTATTAGCTAATTTCTTTTATTAGGTTTTATTCTATAAAAAGGTTTGTAATTTGGTATAAAAAAGAGGGGTAAGGGAAAATTTTAATTACTAATACTATATCCAACAATAAATAAAAAATGTAGGATATGTTTTAAACGGATACAGGAAAAATCCCTCAGAGTTCAACAAACATTATGGCAATTAGTGATGCACTGAAAATGAAATTCAAAAAGGACAAAAATAAAAAACTATACTATACTGTTTTCTTTTTATTTACAAGACATTGATAAATGCATAACCTGCTAACCTCACAGTGTGCAATACATATGTGAATTTCATCATCTCCTGAATGCAAAATACAAAACTATAATAAAGATTATGCATGCATTAAAACTACTGTTTAAACATGTCAGCTATACATACTGAACATTGTGAGTGAAGTGTATAATAAGGTTATAATTTACCCTGGTAATGTAAAGCCTATAGCAGGCACACTTGGAGCAACACTCATCCACAGCTAGGGACAATTTAGAAAAGCTAATCCACCTACTCATGTTTTTATAGGAAGGGAGAAAACCAGAGAAACCATGTAATAGCCTGACCTTAAGACTGAAGCCTTGGCCTGGTTCTGTGATTCATTTAGATACATCAAAAGGAGTGGGGTAGAAAAAAAAACAAGTTAAAAAGCTTATAACAAACATAGTTGTCTTTGCATGAGCTGGGTGGAGGTTCATCAGAACATCGTATTCTTCTCATATAATGAAATGAATGGTTCATTTGGTATTGAAATGTAAAGGGGTGCTCCCCAAAACCAAACCGCAGATATCTGTTAATGATTTTCATTCACGTAAGATGCTAGTGTACCTTTCATACTCCTAAAGCATTTTAACATGTTACATGGAAAAATATGTTAAATTTGACACGAGGCAAATACTAAAATCAAGCTAAATTGATTTGTGGTTATTGAGGCTTCATCAGATGGCACTGATTAAATGTATTCAGGATTATTAAATTATTATTCCAAAATTATTCCAAGATTAATATTATTACTAGATTAGATTCCGGTCACATCAAATTATTACTAGTTAACCTTTCAATGGCATAAATGATAGAAAACCTTAATAAATATGGATTAGATTTGGAACTGGTTGTGATTTAGCTGCTAGATAAAGATAATAATGGGAGAATAAATTTTAAAATAAAAAGCTGATGAAATAAAATGGTTGCATGCACCTTCCTAGAATGAAGCCTTTCATTAAAAAAACCCATCAGAATGTGAAAACAGTGGTGAATAATTTAAGTTTATTTAATACATTTCTACCTTAAGTACATTTTTGTATTAGTGCAACAGTATGAGGCTGAAAAACCATTACCATTTTGAGTTTAACAGAATCTAACTTTTGTACTGCTTGTTAGAGAAATTATAGCCTCTGAGGAAGTGTGACGAGACAATTATTATAAATGATTCTAGCTGACTAGCTTTCTCTCAAAAAAGAGTCATAATTAATAACTACTGATGTAACTTTCCAGCAGCATATTATGGTATTTTACTGCAAGGTTACCTGCTCAGTGCTCTGCTGAGGAGTGTCACTCGACAATCCCGAAGGTTTGTCTTTGACATTGCACACATTCTGGGCATGTTAATCACCTGGTTTTCTTCCTTAACCATCAAACACACACACAGACACACAAACACTAGAACAGTCTGGGGGAAGGGAGGAGGTGTTAGTCCTTCTTTATCTCCTCACAACAGACTCTACTCAATTACCTGTCATAGCTCAGAGGAGGGGACGAGAAGGTAAAGAGAGAAAAAGGGTCTTCCAAGCATTTGTAGAAACACTTTAGCAGCATCAAACGTGATACCTCTACCGCTTCCCCCTCCTGGGTGACACAGCTCCGGCTTCGCACTGCATGCAGCAGCCAAACTTGGATGAGCGTCATGTTTCTCACAAGCCAAAAAAGAGGGGGTGACAAAAATAGCTAAATGAGTGTAGTGTTGTCGCGTGGAACCTCAATGACTGATGCCTTGTGAAAATGGTCACAGTATAGTCTATGATTTTTTTGGTCCATGTGTTTAGAAGCGACTCCAATACTGTTCGATGGACAACTGTCAAATTTCAACAACAGTGCTAAAAACGAGTAAAACACGCTCTCTGTTATGGCTTTCAGCATTTAGTTCGGTTCTTGCTAATACATATGACCTGGGCAACTCCTAGGGACGTGTTAAAATGTCTATAGATTCAATGGCATTAAGAAGAAACACAGAAAACCGAATCTTACCTGAGAGCACTACCTCCACCAGGTCTCCTTCCATGATGTCAGATGCACATTTGACCAGCTGCAAAATATTCTCTGATGTTGGGTCATGACGAAAAAGTAGGATCTTGTCATATATCCCATAGAAGCCACACTCTGGGAACTGCAAGTCAAATTATTTGCATTATTCAGGTGTTCATGGTGTTTTTTTCTAAACTTTTTACTGTTCTCTGTGCCTCATTAATCTACTGTTAAAGATATACTTTCACATGTTCTCTCTATGTTACACCAACAAATGTTTCAGTTAAATGAGGAAACCCAGCTATAAACTCAGCTTTTCTAGCATGTCCTCAGATGAAGATGCAGCTGATATTTCATATTCATGCATGCAGTTTCTAATCTCACAAACTTCAGCTAAATTGGATACACAAACGTACGGTCACAATAGATTTCTCCATCAAAAAAGCATAACAAATCTCATCACAGACAAATCACATAGGCCCACCTTCACCGTCTTTATTTATTTCTGTTTTTTGCACATTTCCTAAACAGTTTTACGAACAACAGTCTCACAATCAATTCAATGTCAAAGAAGAGAGCAACATATTGACTGACCCATGTAGGCTGCTGGGGAAACGACCTGCTAGCCTCGTTCTCTATTGATCACTGCTGAGCTGAGTTACAGCCGCCCGGCATGGAGCGCCTGTTCAAAGCTGCACTATTCACAAAGGAAACTCATACTGGGGCAATTATTGTCTTTATTTACATACTAAAAACCAAGGAAACTCGTATTTGCACAATAATTACTCTGCAGGACATTTATGCAGCACGTGCCAATGAATATTTGGACTCTTCAGTTATCAAAATTATCAAAAATACAGCTCTTGTCGGGTGCAGTGGACAGTATCTATCAAAAGTGGTCTAAAGAAGGAACAGTGGTGAACCGGTGACAGGGTTATGGCCGGCCAAGGCTCATTGATGCATATGGGGAGCGAAGGCTGGCCCGTGTGGTCTGATCCAACAGACGAGCTACTGTTGCTCAAATTGCTGTGATAGAAAGGTATCAAAACACACAGTGCATCACAGCTTGATGTGTATAGGGTTGTAAACCACAAATCTGTCTAAGTGCCCATGCTGGCCCCTGTCCACCACCAAAAGCACCAGCTAATTGAGCTGGACCATGGAGCAATGGAAGAAGGTGGCCTGGTCTGATGACTCTCATTTTCTTTTACATAATGTTGAGGACCAGGTGTGTGTGTCATTTACCTGTGATGCCCCAGGATGCACTATGGAAAGAAGGCAAGGCAAATGATGCACTGCGATGTTCTGGGGAAAAACTTGGGTCCTGGCATTCATGTGAATGTTACTTTGACCACATATTAGCTACCTAAACATTGCTGCTGACCAAATACAACCCTTCATGGCAACAGTATCTCCTACACAAAACATGTCAGCAGCTTCTTTCAGCAGAATAACGTGCCCTGACACAATGCAAAAATTATTCAGGAATGGTTTAAGGAGCATGACAATGAGTTCAAGGTGTTGAGTTGGCCTCCAAATTCCCAATCTCAATCCGATTGATCATCTGTGGGATGTGCTATACAAACCTGTTAGATCCAGGGAGGCTCTACCTCACAACTTACTTAAAGGGTATGCTATTAATGCCTTGATGACAGAAACCACAGCACACCTTCAGAGGTCTTGTGGAGTTTATGCCTTAACAGATTAGCTGTTTTGGTGGCACAATTGAGGCCTGCACAATATTAATCAGAAGGTTTTAATATTATGGCTGATTGGTGTATATATACACTGTACATATAGTGATCTGCAGTTATCTGTACAAATAGCCTTATCTAGTCTCTATTCTGTACAGCAGATTAATTCTAAAATTATTTTAAGGAATGGTTTGGTAAACCATAAATATCTTATGCTTCATCACATTTGAACAGATTTGAGAGACTTTTCAGAGTAGTTTTTTTTTTCTAGAGCATTGCTTTAAGTAAATAAATTCTAAATAAATTAAAAGTTATTATCTGCTAACTTGCATTTAATTTAAATTGTTTATTTTTATTTGAATAATTAATTTTTTTTTAAAAGAAGGGCAAAAATGGAAAAGGAAACACATTTCAGGGATATAATATTAAGAATCCATTGCAGAGCACAGTGTGTGTATAGAGCAGTATCAATAGTGCAGAAACTGTGGCTGACTGCAGTAAAGTGTACAATACATAGTGTCAAGGCAAGAAAACAGCTTCAGTCAATACAAACACAGATCCTATTCTGCTGCTGGTGATGTGTTACGGGTGATCTATTAATGCAGTTTTCTATGATTAAATCCAGACTGCAGATCAGTGAGGGCATGTGTGGGTTTGTATTTTTCATTTTGCTCATTCTAATGAGTTTGGTACAATAAAGACACACTGAGGCGAGTGAACATTCTGAGGTCGCCATGACAGCAGCCTCGCTGTAGCAGTATGGGTTGTCATGGCAGCAGAAACCCAAGGCTCTTTCCTGATTGAGCACTATTCATTTATTGGAGACAAATAGATGTGCATGTACCAAGCCATCAAAGCCAGAGCGACACCCACCGATCCTCATCATTAACCCCTTGGGAGATGCCTGGCTCTAAGCTCGGGAATCTTCTATAACTCCATGTTATGGCCTCTTAGGGTGCTTCACACTGCCGCCTTGAATGCTGCATCTTCAGGGCTGTCATTTTCAACGCTCTTTCTCCCTTTCATTTTCTTCTGTTGTTTTTGTGGATGACAGCCTAGCACTGTATGCGAGGGACATCAATTTGGACGTTGTCTTCCCTTTAAACACCAGGTTGTTGAAGCTGGCTGTCAAGGTGGAGCAAGGCTGAAAGAGGCAGGTGTGCCAATGCAGAGGAGGGCCAGAGAGAGAGGCAGATATAGACAGAGAAAGAGAGTGAGAGCAAGCACACTCTGAAAGCTGCTGGGAACAGTGAATCATCCATACTGCTTTAACTGCTGAGCCTCTCTCACCCACCCCACACTTTCTCCATGTGCAGACTTTCATTCCCAGAAGCATTCTCTCAATATACCCCAATGCCAATTTTAGACACCTGTTTCTCAAGTACTTGAAATCAACCTGCTTCAGTCCACACCTAGGTCGTCATGTCATTAGACTTCAGTACATAGAAGTACTTAAGCTTGCATATACCACTTCAAAAGGGGTTGTATACATTTAGAATTTCCTTTAGCAATAGTACATTTTTCATTTGTTTCTTGTTCCGGCTTGATAGTCCCAGGAGATTACTTACAATGGTATTATTCACAAAAATTTAAATGACATTTCCTTTATTGGTATATGTGTTTGAACAAATACACACAACATAAAAATGCTTATTTATATAGCTTATAAACTGCAAATTCTGCTTAATTTTTCCTTGTACAGAAGTGGTTTATAAAATAATTTATATGCATTATCACTTTATTCTATCTATAGTGATTATTCTATCACTCTTATCTATTCCAGGCAAAGTTTAGGAAAATGGATTTGGAATGGTTCAGGATCAGTTGGATGATGTTACTTTATTAGTTAGCACACCAGTGTAGGTTGCTCAGCAAAGTAAGATTTACTCAGTAACATAATGTATCAGTAAAAGGCTGCATAAAGTATGAAATTCTACTGTAATCAGATCTTTTTTAATTAAACTATTTCTTTTTTTACACTGTGTCTAAGGGACATATTAGAGGTAACAATATCTTCTCTGCACAGAATTCAGTATTTTGTCTATATACAGACAGCCCACAGTTGGCTTATACTGTGGCTTGTCACACTGTCATGTAGATTCCCAGCAGATGAATAGAATTTAAAGCACTACCTAGACACTGACACTACCCAGACACAGACTATGGGCCAAAACATACCTTTTTTTTTTTTTTTTTAATATCCTCTTGAACAGGTCTTGATATGGTCATGATAATTTTACAAGAGTAGAGAACACTCATTTTAGAATAAGTGTTATGAGTTAAATTACATTGTATATGTTATGAGTTAAAACATTATAAGCAAGTAGTGGACTATTATGAGAAACTTTTTTATTAAGATTAACAATAATATCTAGTCCCTGTCTGTAATACACTGATTTGTAAGCTGCAAAACTCAACCAAGGAAAACTTATTTTATAGACAAATGGGGGAGAAAAGACTGGTGGAAAAGTGGCCGTGTAAATATTGCTAGAACGGCTACAGCTATTTTTTATAATCAAGACAATTTGTCAACTATTTTAAGTCAACTAGTCTATTTCTCATTTCAGTGGTCAGGACCAATTTGGTTGCAATAATTACAAACACAGAAATTAGGTGATTTGTAAAAATGACACAAAATAATTCTCATTCCATGAAACATGGGATATGTAATATACCACAGCAACAACATCAACTGTTATAGTCTACAGTATTTGATCCTGTGCTTTTGGTGTTTTCATTTTAAATCTTAGTGCATCATTAATGGGCTGTAATAAAAGCTGTCTCTGCCTAGGAAAGTGCACTGAATCAGGCTTAAACTGTGTTCAGGGACAAACTCTGACAGTTTCAGCATTTTAGGCCTTGCTTTCTTTGACTGCTCTCTCATTCCGTCCGGCAGTCAATTTCTGTCTGTGTGATGTGTGATTTCCTCTGTGGTGTTTGAATAGAAAAAGGAAAAAAAAGAAGAAAGAGAAAAGGGAAAAAGTACATGAAACATATAATAATACCAATATACCTTTCAGTTCTTTATTTACTAGAAAGGAGATA
The DNA here is from genome assembly GCF_019097595.1 of Hemibagrus wyckioides. Classification (NCBI taxonomy): domain Eukaryota; kingdom Metazoa; phylum Chordata; class Actinopteri; order Siluriformes; family Bagridae; genus Hemibagrus; species Hemibagrus wyckioides. The sequence goes on along the minus strand of NC_080718.1, from coordinate 9,041,163 downwards.
GCAATCTTGCTTGGTGCTCAGTCACACTTACAAGAATCAGGTTAACGTTCAACTCTATTAACCTTTTTTTCCGTTTTCATTCTCATTGCTCCATGCTTGTTATAGTTGATAGAACAGGGCATCTTTTGCAACATTTTATGACATTTTTTAGTTTATGTTTAAGTTAATAAGGCCAACTCAAAATAGCCCTCATGCAGCAGCGCTTTATTGTAAGAAAGGTCAAAAGCTATGCTGCCACTGCCTCCAGTGGCTTAAGCAGTGTACTACATTTTATCATAAAATTGAAAAAATAGAGTCCTATGAACTTGTTAGTAAAGTAAATGATGTGACAAAACACAAGGCCTAGCAGACAAAGAAATAAAAATTACCAGAAAAAGCCTAGACCCCAGCATGCATCAGCAAAGAGGACAGCTCCATGTTAACAGCATGAATGATCATATTGGTTGAAATAATATTGATAACGGCAAATTTCAACAAGCAGAGAGTACACATTTGCTTATATATTAGAAAATGAACATACTGTAAGTGAATGTTCAGACTGCATACAAGTGAAAAAAAATATCAATAAAACAACTTTTTTCCTGTCTGTGCAAACAGGTTTATTATTGAATGACCTGTCTGTCACCATAGAAATGCTACAAGAAAAAATGAAACACTTTCTCCCACTCATGTAGACTAACTGATCATGTGGCCTTTCTGTTTTCCTTGCTGGTGATTCAAAATCAGACGATTACAGGCAGTCCTAATCAGTCTGTCCAGGATTTCATGATTTTGTGATCACAGAAATTAACGCAAAATCAAGTCCACGATATGTGGAGGAGCTTGCAATTTGTCAAAATGAACACAGATTTATATTATCATAGAAAGTAATTACATATGTGTCTTCACTGGTAGTAGATTACAAGAAGAATCGTGTACAATTTTACCAATTCAAGAAGTTTTTTGCAACAATCACCAAAAAACTCCTGGAGGGACTGTCCTAATGGCATGTGATTTGGGAAAGACTGTAGGGCTAAGGACTGTAATTAGATATTTCTCATAGTCATAAGCAACAATAAGAACAGTGAAGGAAAGGTTCAGTGTGACTGCGATTTAATACCGACAAATACCTCCAACCAAACATCCTTGTTTTATATTGGCTTACTAAAATGAGGCTCATGTCTAGCAAATTTTTATAATTTGTGGTTAGTCTAATGGCTGCTTTATATGATCAATCAGAAATGTGTACATTACAGGTGTTTTCTGTTTTTCATCATAGCAAGGGGTCAAAATTCATAATAAAATGCTCTGTAAAAATGTATTCATTCAATTCATTTTCACATCTGGCATAGAGGGTTTGTCTATTCTAATCATTGAAGTACTCATTTACACAATAGTAACACAATGTCATTAAAATCAGAAGATCTCTAATATGAAATTTTACATGTACTCAAATCTACTGTAAGTATGAATCTAAGTAGTTTAGGCTTAACCCCTTAAATGCCAAGGACCACTCGTCACTGTTGTATTTCCCATCTTTTTACTATTAATTTCACTGCACTTACTGAATGTTCAGTGTAGTTGTTGTCACAGAGATTTTCTTCATTTTAGTTCAGGTTTGCTATTGCTATATGGTTGCTATTCAAGATTCTTTGGATCTTACAGCATTTAAATATCTGGCTGTGATGCTAATAAGTTAGAATACAGGTGGATAAAATTACATTTATGGTATTTGGCATTTTGGCAATTTTACAAATAGAGCAACTGAGGGTTGAGGGCTTTGCTCAATGGCTCAGCAGTGGCATCTAGGTGGTCCTATGATTCAAACTCAAGGCCTTCTGATCAGTATCAGAAGCTATCACATCCGTAAATGAATGATTGAAATGTTGATAAATAGCTTCTTTCTAGGCTAATATTATCCATGTGATTACAGAAAATGCTGTTTATGAAATGCATTTATGTAATGCATGCTTTATTAATGCATCTGTATTTTTAGGCTCAGAAAACAAAAGCATTTACATCATCAGTATATCCATCTGTGGTCCCCATTCCATATCCCATTACATGTGATTTGTGCTTGAAATTTTTATCACTGTTTTCTTCTACCAAGCCCTCTGGTGTCATTCTGTCATCACAGCTGTCCAGGAAACAACTGAGTAACCAAATGTCCAAATACTTTAGGTCTAAAATGGAGGAAATATACAAAAATGATTCCTATGTGGTTCAAGCTCATAGTCAATGTTTTAAGTACAGTACATTGTAAGGGACTAAAATAACAAGTCACTTTTACTTCTGTTTCTGAAGCATATGAACGTACAATATTCCAGAGTACTGTATTAAATAACAAAAAATTGCTGGCCACTGTATCTCTCTTTAAAGTTCTCTGTGCACTCTACCTGCACAGAAAACAAAGATATAAACTCTGTCTTTGACAGAATCTGTCTTTTCTGTCAGTGAGACTAACACACCAGGCCATATCCCCATACTGATCAAGCCATGGAACACACACAAACCATGAACCAATCAGAGCCATGGCTAGCCATGTTGAGTCTGCAGGCTAGCGGGTGCTAGCTGTGCTGTGACAACCACTGGTCAATACTGTTGGAGCATTGTGCTTTTGTTTTTCTCCCTCCCTCTGCGCCTACAAGGCCAAAAAAGCCTAAACGTTTTGCCAATGGCAGGCATGGGGCCACATTCAAGGCCTAACAGAAAGGGCAAACAGATTCTCTCCAAGCTCTGCTAATGCTCAAGCCAATTGATGTCCAAAAACTATGGCTATATTTTTATAATAAAAGCTGCTGTTTTATTGTTGCTCATTAGCTAGCATGGCATATTAACTGTGTTTTACATCGCATGCCTTTGACCAAACTGACTTAGATCTGCCAGAGCCAACAGTTTCCAACAACCAGGCGTAAGATTGTGTACAAACACAAGACAATAAGCCTTAGACTAATTTGCATGAGTGCCAGGTAGTACATGCAACTGAGCACCAAGGCTCTCCAATCGGCAGACAATAATACAGCAACATAATACACAGACTAGTGAAACACACACACACACACACACAAATGTAAATACAAACTGCAGTGTAAATAACTTAAACATATCTGTACATCAACACAAACTTTTACATGGTCATCATTCTTGGGTTGCTCATGTCTACAGGTGCCACTTCTGAACTCCACAGAAAGACTGCTTGAATATATTAGCATGTCATTAATACTAAAGAGGACAACCTGGATGAAGAGCGTACTCTCATTTAAGGCAAAACGACACACTGTATCTAATTAAAGCACTCTTTTAGGCCTGCTAAGATTCTCATTGTCACCTTAATGGCTGTATGTTCACACGTTATTAGTGAGTGTTTTGCAGCTCTCCTCCTCAGCACCAGCATGCCCACTAACTAACCCTTGGCACAGCAAGCTCACGCTCAAGCACTACACAGGTTCTACTGGGCTTTGAGGTGCTATGGCAGATCATTAAAATTACATGACGGGCTTAGCAGGTGGTATGCCTCTAAATTGACAGTGATTCCAATATTTCACTCATGATGAGCTTTATTGAACTCCTCTGCACAGTATGTGGTGTAACAATCATTAAACAAAATGAACGCCAAATTTAGCTGCTAAGGCACAGAAGAAAAGTTGTACAACTTTATACCATATGAGTGACTGCACAAAAGCAGACAAATGTTATCTGCATAAGTTCTTCGCACATGGATGATTGTCTTCTCAGAAAATGTGCTTCAAATTTTTGCACAGAGGCACAGGATTCTTGTTTTTGTGAGCTAAAAAACTCAACAAGGATATGTTGGAGTTCTGCTTCTTGGTTTGTGAAGTCTCAGCACGTTCTTTGTGAAGAGATAATTGTGTTTTGCAGGTCTTGCCTAAACAGCCATGGAAATTAGGTAACCTTTCAGCAAAGCATATTAACATCGAGAGAAACCACTGTATATTTTTTGGGCATTTCATCTCCTGCAATATGCAATGTTTACTTTATTACTTAAAGCAATTAAAAAGATTCCTTATGTTGGCCCTGCATGCTATTCTCAGTATAAACCAGGAAGAGTCCTTGTTGCAGCACTGGTGAATTGGCAGAGACAAAGGATGCTCAGATGCTCTCTTTGATATGTAACAGCCCTCTCGTATATCCTGCATCATACGTGCCATATAAAAGACTATAACAGAACAACCATTTTGTGAGCCCAGCTTTCGTGATAATCTCACGTATCTTTGGGAACTTTTTGAAGGGGAGATCAGAGGAGCTAAGAAAGAAATCATGACCCTCCAAGATGGACAAGCTGTCCGTGCATGTGTAAATACACACGCAAAGCATACAAACACACGGTATCACATTTATCAGTGCTAATGAAGGCAGCTCTTTCAGTGATCTCCAAAACAGCTGCTCCACAATGGCCTCCGTACAGTACTCATCTCCTGCCGAGGTGTGTGTGTGTGAGAGAGAGAGAGAGAGAAACAGAGAGACAGAGAGAGTGCGCATGTGCATGCGTATGTGAGTGCATGACCTCGCTGCACATGGCTCTCGTCACCATAATGGCACTCAGATGAGTACTTCACAGGCAATCATAATCAGTTGCCAAGCAACTAGAGGGACCACTCTCCTGCTCACGTAAAAAGACCAATGTTGCTAAGATGACCATATAAGCTAACATCACCATTTCACAGTTACTATCTCTGGTGACGTGAATATATAATTTCCTCTAATACCTACGTCTTTCAAAGACGACGGTATGAAATGCAGCCTATTCAGCCCTTGCACAATGCTTAATGGTAGAATGACTCTCCTTTATGGGAATGAATGAAGAGGCTCTGTCAGCACAGAACCATTGTCATTAAAGCTTGGGCTTCAGAGATAACATGGTTTAAACTCATGCCAGGTACGTGCTGGAAAAAAGTGTTGAGTTACTAAATTATGGAAAATGATTATGGGGTTTTAGTACTGTTACTACTTAACCTGCTGTTGAAGTAACTGAACCTCCATATTCATGGAACACTGCGTTGCATTTTGAACTGAAGGAAGCATTATATTGCATAATATGTAATATTAATAGCATAATATTGCTGTTAAAATGAAATTGTGGTAGTGACAGATTTGTTTTCCACTATTGAATGTTTCCATAAAGCAAATGCTGTCTGAAAACCTACATAAAACCATGGCAACTCAGTGTACATATTTAAATTTCTTATTCATTAAAATTAATTTTTAAATAAATTTAAACAATCATGCTTTTGGTGTTCATGGCCAGGACTTTTTCCCCTTACATTACACTGTTTCAGTACCTGTCTGTAGTGCGTACAGTAGCACTGAGATCAAAATACTGGTGTGTATGACACCGAAAAACCTAAACAAACCCGAACCGAAAGGAGCCATCAACTGCTCTGCTCCTCCACCAGTCATGTCTATGGACTGAGCAAGAGAAATGGTTAGCGCTTAGCATGAAGAGTGCGGCAATCCCACTGATTAATAAGAACGCATGCACAAGTGGTAATGCAAAAAGGTGCAAACTTGAAACAAAGGCGCCATCACTTTAATTAAACCTGATAATCCTGAGCACTAATGGATTCACAGTCTATTAGGCATCCCCTTGATAGCACTAAGGACTTTTGGCAGTGTGAGAAAGAAGACAGTGGAAGGAGCTTTCATTTATGGAGCCTCCACAGAGAAGGTCAAATCAAGCTTGAAATTGAATGGCATACTTACAGAAGAGATTGGAGTGGAATCTGATTTTGGTTTATGGAAATTATTCACTTAACATGAATGTCATTCTTCACCGCATCTAAATCCAAAGATTATCCCAGTTTAATTGTGCTCAGAGATACTGGGACTAGCATCATTTTGACTGGTTTATGAACTAAAGTAATTAAAAGGTAACAGAAGCTATGACTATTGTTGCTACTTTGAGAAAATAAAACATATCTGACAGATATCTTCATGGAATTTCTGTGTGTTTTACATATTTCTGATAATCCAGTTTAAGCTAGGTGTCTGAATAAAAACATTATGAGCTAATTTCCTGATTATTTCACACAGGCACTGGTGTAACATGACTGGATCACTGATTTTTAAAGCTGAATGTTTCACGTATTTTGAACATTTTAGTTTTCAGATAAATTTGTTATTGTGATTGTGGAGCAGTGAACAAAATCTGAACAAACCCTGAAACAAATGAAGGTTTTACACAGCATGACCTGGATGTGTAGTAATTTAAGGCTTGCACTGTTTCTGTGGCTTATATATATTACATGGCCAACTGCACTAAAACAATGTAATAAACCTGTACATCTTCTCCAAATCATTTTTTCATTGTTCAGTCATACACTCAGTGGAACATTATGTGGCATTGTTTCTCAATAACCATCCACCAAGCTACACTAAATGGCCAAATGTTTGTGGACATCATTACACCCATACATGGACCTAAATGATGCAACTGTATGCTGCACAACATGTTGCAGCATGACAATGTCCCTGTGCACATGGCAAGGTCCATGAAAACACAGTTTGGCAATCTTAGTGTGTAAGAACTCAAGTGGCCTGCACAGAGCCCTGAGCTCAACCCCACTGATCACCTTTGGCATGAATTTGAATGGTGACTGCACCCCAGACCTTCTTGCCTGTCCTGACTAGTGCTCCTTTGGCTAAACGAGCACAAATCTTTAGAGATTGTGACACTAAAACAAATTCTGAACAGATTCTGAAATCCACACTCAACAATCTAGTGGAAATACAACCTACAACCCAGAAGGGTGCTGGTTATAATAACAACTAAGGGGGATTAAATCTGGAATGAGTTGCTCAAAAAGCACATAAGAGTGTGATGGTTGAATCCCCTCTGAAAGTATTAGAATAACAAGGCTTCTGTTTTCTACTATACACTAAACATATTTGGATCAGAATTTACACTTTCATGTCCATCTATTTCCATGCTAGACCTAGATGTGTTAAACATTTTAGGCATATATGACATCTGTTGTTTGAATCCACCCAGGTTTCAAAAATACTCAATCTTGTAACTGGCAGGTTTCTTGTTGACCAGGTGTGATCAGGTTTAGTGTTTAAACGATTTTTAGATCCAAATGTCTACTCTTGGTTTGAGCCTTGGGTTTCACCTGTATGGTGATGACTCCATTTGTTGCTAAAAAGGAGAAAATATGGTGAAGGTTTAACAATCTCCTGAAGAAGAACAGAAATATAAAGTCCATACTACAAGATCTAAAGCACTCATCAGCAGTAAAAATCTGAAGGCCAGATTGGAATGCACAAAGAAATACAGAGATGAGTCACAAATGTTCTAGAACAAAGATGAACCTCTACCAAAGAGACGGAAAGTGAGGAGAATGAAAGGATCTGTTCATGATCTTGTAAGCAGCAGAATGAATTCAGTAGTCTACAGAAGGATTCTCTCTGCCAATTTACAGATAAATGCATCCAAATTGCAGCAGAACAATGACCCAAAATGTCAATCACCAGATCGTAAGCCAATAGAGCAGTATTTCACCTCTTAAAGAGGAGATTGAATGGATAAATTCCCCAAAATAATGGAGGCTGTGGTACAAGCCTGGAAAAGCATCACAAAAGAGGAATGCAACAGTTTGGTGATGTCAGTGGCTTATCAAGTTGATGCAGTTATTACATGCAAGGGATAGCAAACAATTATCAAGGTCTGTTCCAATACTATTGCTACTACACTGCCACATAAGGAGCCATTTTTAAGGTCTTTCACATATCTTGTGGTAAATATAAAAAAAACCTGAAATGCTGATCTATCATTTAATATTCGTCTTTTCGTCTCAAACTGAAATGACTTTATTATGTAGCAAAAACAATACAACAGGGGACCTGCATTTACAGGAGTGAGGAGCATGGACCTGCCAAAGTATAAAATGAGATTAAAATGCCTGCATCAAAACATTTTATGGGCCATAAATTCTTTATAACATGACCGTGTTATTGTACTGCATCTGATACACACTTGAACATCTTGAAAGTAAAACAAAAGCTGTTTGAACAGTGGCCTTATATTAACACTCATTTACTTACTTTCATGAATAAAGAACAAGTTCAGTGCAAAACATTGTACACTATTGGAACAAAATTTAGAACACAAATAAATACAGTTTATTGCAAAAATGTATAGTAACAATATTTAGCAAACTGATCAACATTTCCTTATGCCTTTAGTAACTCAGAAAATAACAATCATCCTCTGACAATTGTTACTACCATCCAGGATTGAAAAGACATTGTGCAGACTCAGAGCTCTTGCCAGACAGTTGGCATGTTCATACTTCCTTTCTTCAGCAGCCCTGCTTTTCCAGGAGAGCTTCCACTACCCTTGTACACTATGCACTCGTGGCTTCTTGAGGTTCAAGTCAGGTTCCCACAGTACTTAAGCACACTGTATTTCTAGACTCAAGAGAAATTTGAAATGCCCTGATGTGCTTCATAGCCTCCTACTCAGGCCCTGAATTGTGAAAAACTGGAGTAGCGTCTCTTTGCATTGCAACTGAGACAGCATTACAATGCACAAGAGCTTTCAAGGACATTTACCATTTTTTACTCTCTGATTACGTCACTGTGCTCAGAAAGCCTACATATTTCTGCTAATGTGTCTGTAGTTGGGGCATGTGAATAGTGCAAAGGCAAACTGTATCTTCACACACCTATCAGTTTTTCTCCTCCATGCTGTGATACATGTATCATTATACCAGAACTGAAGACAGGTGTAACCCAATGTGTGGGTAGAGTGAGCTACTACAATAGCAAGGCATTAATCAGATCCATCTGTCTGTGGTCAGAATACAGTAGGTAATGTAGGTGGGCTTACATTTTGCAGTATATGTCCTTATAAGTCCATTCTAACTTGGTGCATCCGGCAACGACAAAACACCAAACACACACACACTAACACTTACACATACACACATACAAGCTATGACAATGAAACAGTGACAATGAAACACCATTGTTTGTCGCTTGTCTGCACAGCAATGTCACCATCATTTTCATGCACAGAAATCAACATGTGACTGTTTAATGTGATAAGAGCTTTAAGCTCTTATACTCCTGAGACTCTCCCTATCTGAGAGAGTGTCTACAAGGTGTTAAAGGATTTAAGGTTAAATCTGTTGTTTGTAGCCCCTCTCTTTTTTTCTTTCAATATATTAAACACATCCGTCTATTTTTCCCAAACACAAGCTGACAACCTCAGGCCTTGAAAAAAAGGTGTTCCTTGTTCAGCCGTTACTTGATTACAGTTATAAAAATGCTGTGCCACAATCTAACACCTATACTTCTAAAAACAGAGCGTAAACATAGCGAAACTGTTAAAAAGTAAAACAAAACAATAACAAATAAACATATTGCAGGAGCGGTAGCAAAAATGAAAATGGAAAAGTCTTTGTCATCACATTCTCCATACCTGCTGGAGAATTAGAAAAATCAACCATTTAATAGCCAAACTATTAAGAGAATAAACCATTATTTGTAGACTGTTAAGAGTGCTCATACAGCATATTTCAACTTTAAAAACTTTACTTCATTAAGGAATGGCACCTCATGCTTTTTAACATTTCATAGACAGGTCTCCATAAATGTTAAATAATCATCTGGCAGAAAACATCAGCATTATTAAATAATGAAATTTATTTCATCATTGTGTCTCCTTGTGACTGAGCTGTTACTACAGAAACAATATACAGTATTGGAACAATATGGTGATGTATTCAAACGAAAGCATCCATATTAACCTGTGATTTGATTGGCAGCCAGCATTACTGTTATACACCTCCTTCTGACCAATCACAGTCAAGAATTCAACAACAATGTGAGGTAAATGCATATAAGATACTGTATGTGCATCAAATGATCAGTTAAAATACTGAACGATGTGCCCTTTCTAACCAGTAAACTATAATTTTTTGCACAACTAACAGGTTTATCAGACTTCCTGATAAAAGAAAGATCAGTGTCAATGAAATAGTACAGAGTGCATGCTCTAGTTTTATTCCTGACTATTGTACTGTCTCCACTGTAGCACAAAGTAAAATAAGCAAGGAAAAAACACTGAGTGCTACTGGTTTTATTTTTTACAATAATGAACTTTTTAGTCATTTTACATTATGTTTTTGTTTCTACTCTGAACTTGTTTCCTATAATAGTGTATAGGCCAAATTTTGATAACAATTTGGCTATAGCTCTGTTACTAACTCTTTAATTGTTTTTACTTTATTGGCCTATATTTCTCTAGAGTTCAAACCCAACTATATCAAGTCTATAGTACCATGTGAGTAATGCTGATCACAGGCTAGAATATTGTCACTGATGACACTTTGACAGATAAATTAACTTTTTTCAAACTCACCCACCATTGATTGCTTAATTCATTTTTTATTTTCAAGTTCAAGTTCAATGAATCGCCTCTCTAAACACCGATTTAAACTTTTTACATGAATTTAGTCATGCAAAGTCATGCAGGTCATTCAGTCCTGTTGCCAAATTGATGGTGTGAAATCATGTCAAACTCTAATCGTTTTTTTTTGTTTGGGGGGGTGCTCAATGTAGCTTTATTTTAACATGTTTTGTTGTTCAGACAAACAAATTGCTAGCTTTCTTGTTTCTGAATTCATATACACAACTTACAACCAATGCTGAAAATCACAACCCACAATTATCTAAGTTTATATATTTATTATTAAGTCCCTATTCATATTCATACTAAACCCATTAAATGAAGTGACCAGTCAAATGGGCTAGACTGGTCACTTCATTGAATGGGTTTGATCCCAACCACAATAATTCCACCAAAATGACAATGTCTATAATTAATGTCAACATGGACCTAATCTGCTCTGTGAGTGGAAAGTTCTAGAATAGACAACCTCAGTGCTCCAATAAATAACCATATTATAAGTGCACACGTTTGATTGTGGCTAGTATTCAATGATTTTATGGATTGTTCATAAAATAAATCTGTGCTGCAGAGGTCCATTGGATTTATGGCATAGTTAAAGGGTTTCTGGCAGCAAAGGCGTTGAAACCCCCTGATCTAAACGCTTTTGAAAATGTAAACAAATCACTGACATGATGACAGTTAACCTGGAAGCAACAAATCGGCATCGAATCGGCATCCACAGCCCTGGAGCGTCGCTATAATAAGCGTATCGGTTCGACACCATGATTCACTTCACTTCAAAAAGTTAACGCTACACTTGGTGTCGGCACTCACTCACTCGATTTATCCTTCGACTTTGACTTCGACTTTGAGAAGGTGGCGAGCATCATCAGCTCGTTAGAAAACGAGACATAACAGTTACCTTCTGGTCGACGATGGAACACGCCATTTCCCGGACCTGCGCGAGGCTGAAGTCTCCGGTGTCGAGCAGCACGGGCTCGCGGCTTAAGCCGATCTGCATGTGGAAGGAAACTCCGCGCGAGCCGGGCACGGGGCTCGGAGCACGGATCACCGGAGGAACACTCATGGGGAATCCGTGAACTGTAAAACGGGGGAAGCGGTCGCGGCGGGATTAGTCAACTAATCACTCGGTGTGTTTCGCCAGGCAGGGCGCTCTCTTTTCTAATGAACGCCCACCTGCCCGCGCAGGGAGCAGAACTTCCAATCGCCCCAAATTCCTGTCGGTGTCATGAAGGTAAATGACGAAGGAATAAATATTCATAAATTGGAATTCATTCAGAGGCACTGTAAAAAGCGAAGAGTTATTTGGACGTTGAAGGGCGACGATGATGATGATGATGATGGAGCCATATAGACGTCAGATAGGCTTAATGTTGGGGTCTGATAGACACCGCCTCCCGGCTGTTCCGGTGATTAGAGAATCACAAAATTAAAAAGATCTGCGTTTACAGCACGTTTTTCTCCGTTTAGAATTAACATGCCGCGATCAAATGGCTGTTCTGTGCCAATTTATGCCGCGTATGTATCATATTCAAGTACATCTTTAGTCGCCTTTTTACTGTAAAGCATAAGGCCCTTTGCGCGTGCAAAGTCCAAAACGAACTTGAGCGCTCCAAAGAGGTTTGGGAGAATATTCAACTCCTACTGTATCACAAATCACCAAAATTATAATTCTGTAGTGTAGCCAGCCTTTAAATGGTAGTCAACACTACAGGAAGTAGAAATCTCATTTATACCTGGTCATTTTATGCATCTTGTATCTGAAATCTAACCTTATATACTCTAAACATAACAAATCTGTTCAGTATAGGTAACTAAGCACAAACAAATGTGGACTAATATATCAACACCTACAGTGAGAGATAAGTATTCAAAAACACACTGTTTTTAATATGCAATTCTGGTGAGGACTTATCCTCATAAATTCCTCATGGACATCATTATTAAATAACACTCAAATGAAAAAGCTATAGAGCCCTTAAACATCTCTGACAGTACAGATGGTTTGATCATATGGAGATGGAAAGTTCATGGAGCCACAATGACTACTGGATGGGTGTGCCATGCAAGATTTCACAACACACAGACAAAAATGGTTGCAGGACAACCTGAAAGCAACAGCACAACAGTTACACAGAAAATTAATTTACATCACAATCAACAATGTTCCTATAAACCACAAAAAAAATGATTTTGGAGAAATCAGAATTCTTAAACAATATATTCTGGACAGACAAAACTAGAATTATTTGACAATAATTCAACTTAATATGTTCAGAAAACAGATGCCCAATGACTCCTGAGATAGGCACAGGCTCCCCGTGACCCAAGTATAGATCGGATAAGCGGTACAGACAATGAAATGAAATGAAATGTTCAGAAAACAGTCAGGTTGCATAAGCATGCTGCCCACAGAGAAGTACTGAGGTGGGAACATCATGATATGACCATGCATCTCAGAGCTCCCTGAATGAAAACTCTTAGGTACACAGTTTTAGATGCCTACAGTGCCTAATCAGCCTCCTTATTAAATCTAAGTCAATAGATTTGTCTGAAATACAAAATGACAGTCAGTATGTTTTGTGAAAATTCATTATTTGTTAGCAGAATTTTTTGCAGTAATGTTCTTCTGGCAGATTTGCTCCAGGGTCTTCTAATTAGTTGGTTGTTATTTGTTGTTTGCAATTTTCAAACAGTGCCACTGATTTTCAGTAAGATTCAGTTCTAAAGTTTGACTGTGACACTGTAAAACATCCACCTTTTTGTTTTTTAACTACACCTGCATTGCTTTGCCCTTATGTTTGGGACCACTGTCCTGGTGAAAGGTGACATTTCACACAATATTGATTTTTTTATGTAATATTCTGAATTTTACTTTAATTCTGGCAAGAAGTCCAGGTTCTGACAGAAAATAGATACCCAGAGCATGATGCTGCTATCACCCCTTTTCCTTGGTGATGTAAATTGAGGTACTACCTGCATCAGGTTTACACCACACACATATGCAAACATACACACACGCTAAGTTGGACTGAGTCACACAAATACATACAATTAATTAACTGTCATTCGCATAGTTAAATGGCATTCAATGACTATTGGCCATGTATATAAATACCAAGAATATTGCATATATACATATATACAGAGGGAGAGAGAGAGAGAACTCCTTCATATGTACATACACACAGACATATTTTGTTTTATTGTTTCTATTATTTTATTTTTTTCTGTTTATCTTACTGTATCTTACTATTTTCATGTCGCAGTATGTCAGGTGTATCGGTTTTATTTGTTTTAACCCCTTTGTGCTGCAGTGTAAACTTCCCCTACAGGGGATTAATAAAGGTACATCTCATCTCATCATCTCTCCTCAAAGCACTTTGAAATTTGTTTCAAAAAAGTAACAAGCATCTTGAGCTTGATCTGATCATGCCAACACACCAAAAAACACATTTTCACTGGATCCATCTTGTGCTTTAATGTGGCAATATTTCTTTCTAACCGCCCTACCATACAGTCCACAGTTATACAGAGCTCTCGAAATGTGCCCCACTCTCAGGCACTGTACTCTTTCAGAGTGACTGTTGGCCTCACTGTGGCTTCTCTCATCAGCCTTTGTCTATTTTCTGCATTTTTTTTAAAGTTTTGAAGGAGGGCCTTGTGTAGATAGTGCTTGGGTAGTGTGATGCAGCTTCCACTTCCTCACTATTAATCCAACAGTGCTTTACTGGGATGTACAACCTCTTAGAGATAATCCTCCCAATATTTTACATTTATTGTTCACAGAATGCTTCTTAGTCTTTGGATTCATTCCTTTCCTTCAGACTGACAGTCTCTTCAATGACAGTTCAACTGAGGTGGCTTTTGTGCAGAAAATATGAGCTGTTCTTCTATTTCACATGTTATGGTCAATTAACATGCAAAAACAATTTGAAATCTCTCATGTGAGCATGCTTATTATGTGTAGTCTTGAAAAGTAAGTAAGAATTTCATTGTACTTCACTGCACATGACAATAAATTGAGATGACTTACGTTAGACAGTTCAAGAATAACAATTAAGGGCATGTATATTGAACATTTAAAAAAAAAAGAAAGAAATGACAAAAAAACACCAACATGGTCAAAAGCTCATTCATTCATCTTCTTTAGATGTTTTGTCCTGGTCAAAGTCATGGTTGGCCAAAAGGTATAAAACGGAAAAATTCATGTTGTGGTAGAGAGATACTGCTTAATGTTATGCTTGTCTTATCCATTATGTATTGTAGTACAGAATCCACCATATTCAGGTGCCTTCACATAAATGTGTCCTAATAATGCCAAATGAAATAATAAACACATTATATATAAATAATGAAGTAAAACATAAAGTAAAAAACTAAAACATTCATAGCACACATAACACACATTTAGTTTTGTCAATCTAATGACCAGCTTTTATTTCATTATATGCTACTGCTACTAAGTGTCCAAATGGATCACACAAACAGTGTGTCGAGAGAGAGAGAGAGAGAGAGAGAGAGAGAGTGAGAGACAGATAGATAGATAGCTGGATTGAAAATATGGTTGAAAACTTGGTTTATAAGGTTGGAGAGGACCTTGAGTGGTATAGTAGTCTGTATAAAGTCCTGACCTTAAACCCTTTGGGATCCCAACAATTGTGTGGTGAATTGGAACACATGCTGTATCTCAGGCCTTCTCTTACAAACATGTCTCCACAACTACATTCTAACAAGTATTGGAAAGCCTTCCCAAAGAGTGGATGTTATTAAAACAGCAAATGGGGAGTTAATCTGAAATGGGATGTTCAAAAAGTGCATATGGGTATGATAGTTGTCCATATAGTGTAGATACATACACTATATTGCTAAAAGTTTTGGGACACCCCTCCAAATTATTAAAGTCAGGTGTTCCAATCTCTTCCATGGCCACAGGTGTATAAAATCAAGCACCTGGGCATGCAGACTGCTTCTACAAACATTTGTGAAAGAATGGGTCGCTTTCAGGAATTTAAGCGTGGTACTGTGATAGGTTGCCACCTGTGCAATAAGTCCATTCGTGAAAGTTCCTTACTGCTACATACTTTACAGTCAACTGTTAGTGGTATTATAACAAAGTGGGAACAACAGCAACATAGCCATGAAGTGAAGGCTACACAAAATCACAGAGTGAGCTCAGCACATGCTGAGGCGCACAGTGCACAGAAGTTGCCAATTTTCTGCAGAGTCAGTAGCTACAGGCCTCCAAACTTTGTGTGGCCTTCAGATTAGCTCAAGAGCAGTGCATAGAGAGCTTCATGGATTGGGTTTTGCTGTGAAGTTGTGTTCTCTGGAGTGACGAATCACGAATCATGTTTCTCTGGCAATCTGATGGACGAGTCTGGGTTTGACAGCTATCAGGAGAACAGTACTTGCCTGACTGCATTGTGCCAAGTGTAAAGTTTGGTGGAGGGGGGATTATGGTGTGGGGCTGTTTTTCAGGGGTTTGTCTTGGCCCCTTAGTTCCAGTGAAAGGAACTCTTAATGCTTCAGCATACCAAGACATTTTGGAAAATTTCATGCTCCCAACTTTGTGGGAACAGTTTGGGGATGACCGCTTCCTGTTCCAACATGACTGCGCACCAGTGCACAAAGCAAGGTCCATACAGACATGAATAAGTTTGGTGGAGGAACTTGGCTGGCCTGCACAGAGTCCTGACCTCAACCTGACAGAACAACATTGGGATGAATTGTGAGCCAGGCCTTCTCATCCAACATCAGTGCCTGACCTCACAAATGCACTTCTAGAGGAATAATCAAAAATTCCCTTAAACACACTCCTAAACCTTGTGGAAAACAGAATGGAAAAAGAGTTGAAGCTGTTTTGGCTGCCAAGGGCGGGCCAACTCCATATTAAAGCCTATGGATTAAGAATGGGATGTCATTAAAGTTCATGTGCATTTAAAGGCAGACATCCCAAAACTTTTGGCAGTATAGTGTAGATAGATAGCTAAATAGACCAGTATACTTTATTTATCCATGGAGCACATTGGGGTTTAGTTTTATAGAAGGCTAGCATAGAGAGACCTTCAATAGTTCATAATCTTTAACTAACATGTTAGTTAGATATCATAGGTACCAGCTTTGTGATTGATTTGTGTCCTGAGCACCCTCATTATTTGAGAAGCAAATTCTTATATTTAGGCCTATTTTATAAGGATGTCAGTGGTTTAGGGTTCAGTCCTGATACACAGGTTACTATGTATGCAGAGGTTTGCATGTGTCAGCATGGGATTTCTCCAGCTTCTCCAGCTAGTAATGAATATATGTGTCCTTGGTGCTTTGTGATGGATTGGTGTCCTATCCAGCATCTATCTCTGACCAGGATAAAGTAGTTACTAAAAAGGATTAAATATTAAAAATTTAATGTTTTTTTAATGCTTTTACTGTCATTAGGCTGACTTAATCAAGTTGAATGGGTTGATGAGGCCTTCTTAATCATACCTTTTGTTTGTGTGTAATTTTATGTATATACTGCTCCTGCAATTGAAGTGTGCTATGTACACTTGTGCTTGATTTTAAAAAAATAATGAAATTATATTTTTTTAAAAATTGCAGGAAGAAATCTGGTTCACTTATATAATTTTAGGCTTGGGCACCACTTTTCCATGCCCTCTGTGTCATTCTTTCTCAAAATCTCTATTTTGTGTTATTTCTTCTTCTGGGGAGTTGCTTTCCTCTAAATTCTTTTCCTCCTTAGATCGATTCAGACACTGCATGCTCCTCTTTGTTTGTGAAATAAGGGGATAAGAATCGACTGCAGTACAGAATTTAGCTGCAGTGGCATAAACAAGCATATTGTTTCCACCGCAGGTGACTAACCTTTGTGATGACTTGCACGTCCTGTCACGTTTTGATGCCTCAAAGTCTTCTTAATGACGTGCAATTTCTGGCTTGACAAAGACAGCTGAAATTATTCCACTCATAAGACCGTAAAAATAACCTTTAAATCAATCCAAATTACCAAAGACGAGAAGTCAAAAGATTATCCGTGCATGTCACACAGAAAAAAGACGAAAATGCAGCACTGGCACTGGCATGTGCCAAAGCACCCCTTTGATGGATAATAAGGTTTCTCTGTGTTAGGAGTTATTACGGGTCAGGACCCCTGGTGCATGTCATGATGACTTCTAATTGCAATTTACGATATAAGTGGGAGAGAGTTTTGGTAACTGGTCGAAATGGAAAAGGAATGATTAGAGACTTGTCAGAAATTACAATTTTCAGTTAAGCAGACCTTTGCTTTATTTCTGTCTCCCTCACACTGTCTCTCTCTCTACCTCTCTCTTTTTTCTCTACCTCTCTGTCTTTTTGTACCTCTCTCTCTCTCTCTCTCTCTCTCACTCTCTCTTTCTTTCTTTCTTTCTTTCTTTCTTTCTTTCTTTCTCTGCTTTTCTGCCTTTATATGCATTTCAACTGTGTTAGGGTCTCTCACACAGCAATTAACTCAGCTCCCACCAAAATCTTGACACACTTCTGATTGACAGGGTGAACATCTACGTTCATAATGATGTAGACAGAAGCAATTGGCCTGTCACTGATTTTTTTTTTTTTTTGTGGTTGGACAGTTACTGCAGTAGCATGTTAGGCTGAGTGGTGTTGTTTTGGTTGTTGCTTGGTTTTTGTTAACGAAGAAAAGATCTTTGTATGCCTTCATTACACATCACAGTCATCATATACATTACTACACAAGCACCATGTACAATTACCAAGTAACCAACATATTATTATTCTTATTATTATGAATATTATTATTATTATTATTATTATTATTATTATTATTATTATTATTAGTTATTATTAGTAGTAGTAGTAGTAGTATGTTTTCAAGCAAAAACAGTGCTGGATCCCTATTGTTTCGTGTTGTACTATTCATGTTCTTCTTGTTATTATTATTGTAATCTGGAAGTCTATGGAAGTCCCTAGAACCATATTGTAAACATTTCTCAAAAGTTTGCACACTGATTGGGCATAGTGCCAATAGCCATATCACAAATTTTGGGCTCTACCCTTCCTGTGACACCATTGGGTCAAAGTAAAAGGCCCTTTTTGCTTATAATCTTTTAAACATTGGACATAAGGAGAAAATTCTCCAAATTAATCATTAATTCTTGGCTCATGCTGAACCACCCTGATGTATTTTCGGCAATTTTGAGTTTAAAAAAAAAAAAAAAACTTTTAAACACAATCTGCGTTCACCAAAAGACGATCTTGAGATCTTTAATAATCATAAAAGCTATCAGAAGGTCTTTAGATATTCAAAACATATGTAATACATATGCAAAATGCAAATGAATTTGACATGAAACTGGCCTGAGAGGATAAGAAGCCATATCTCGACAATAGCTTTGATGAATAGACATTAAACCTATTAGGACAGCACCCAATGTGTCCCAAAATGTTCATGTCTTTTGAGCATTATGCCTATGTTTTTACTACATATACTTTGGAATCTGATGTAATTCTGGTGTCATCTGATTTCATGTTAGTGCAAAAAAAAATGTCATCCATCATTTCTAAATTTCCACCATTACACAAAACAGTTTGGCTATATAGAAAAGGTTTGACATTTTTTCACCCTTTGCAGACACCTCAGGAATGATGTTTCTTCATTCCACTGTTAAAGTGTTTGGTTTAGCACTCCTGATTTCTTGGAAGCAAATTGAAAGTAAATTGATGTAAAAATGTCTTGGTGTATTTTTGTACAATTTGGAATTTATTGAAAGCTTTGTACTGCCTGCAATGTTGTTCATCTCTTGACCAAACTGCACAAAGTAATTCGATGGATTTGTTTAAAATCATTCCTGTGCCAATACCATGCAAGAAAATTTGAGAATAAAGGTGTAAAACAGGAAATAAGGTGAAATTCATATAAAAACAATTATACTTCAAATTGAATCCATACATGCTTGTAGACCCCCAGCAAAAAGCAATGTTGAGGCCTAGTCTGTGTGCACAGATACAAAGCCTTTCATGTTAGAACATTAGACAACAAAGCACAATGTGCTCTGAGCCCTGACATTTTAACAGATCTTATAGGGTCTAAATATTGCTTTAACTGCACAGGATCAAACACCTAATGCCATTGTCATATGTTTCCTTGGAAACTGGAACTTTAAAGTCATGTACTGCTTTTGAAATCTGCAATGTAATATGGTAGACATTAACAGTGAAATAGTTTTTTTAAAAAAAGGCTGTATGTCTGCAGCACTTTATTGTATCACAAAAATCTGACTAAAATTTTGAAAGCTATGTTGTCCAAAGGGAGAAAAAACATTTTTGTCTTTTGACCCCAAGATGATCTGATGTACTGCTTGATCCCTCTGTAGCAGCTTGCAGCTATATTTATTATAATTATTGTTGTTGTTGTTGATGATGATGTTTTTGCTGTTTTTGTTTTTGTTTTGCTGCTATAATTAATGCATTAATAACTTTCCTGTTCACAGCTCCTTTCCCACACTAAACATTGCTTTGCAAGTCAATTCAACAGAAAAACAAATATCTTCTTTCTCCAAACTACACGTCCCATAATGCCCTGGCATAATGGCAGGCATCAGGAAGCACCAGGTGGCCAAAATGAAATAAAAGTAGGTGAGGTCACTAACAAGGGATCATTAGTATTGTTTCAGTGAGCAGTTAAGATTATATCATCTGATAATTTGGGCAGATCGAGATTATATAAGCTCTGACTGAAGAACACACAACTCTAGCAAAGTGGCATTTACTGTTTATTTTTTTATTGGATAGAAAAATGTGAGAGGAAAATATGTCATTTTTGTTGTGAAAGTAAAAGCTGGTCATCATCC
Organism: Hemibagrus wyckioides; assembly: GCF_019097595.1. Lineage (NCBI taxonomy): Eukaryota > Metazoa > Chordata > Actinopteri > Siluriformes > Bagridae > Hemibagrus > Hemibagrus wyckioides. Next base: position 9,020,904 of record NC_080718.1, on the reverse strand, counting down.
TTCAGTTAATCTGAGCCATCAAAGGATGAGGTTTGTTTCTATATTAAACATGCTCTCATACCTATTAGTTCATTTGCCAAGACAGAATCAGAGTTAAATTGATACTTTTGGTTCATTTGGTATTTGGTTTGGTTTCACACGGCACATAATTAAAAATGAACCAAAAAAAAAAACATTGGCTGAGGAGTGTGTAAGTTAAAAACATTCTCATAAAACTATTTCATTCATTGGTCAGAAATACATCAACTGAAAAGTCTAAACAAACCTTTGGCAAGTATTTTTTGTTTGGCAAGTGTAGCTCAGTTTAGCAGCTTGCATCTAGAAAAAATCTGCCCGTAAATACAAAATACATGGCATGTTTGGTTTACTTCCTGCAGTTGAGTCAATTCAGCATTGAAATGTATTCTCACTGCAATATCATCCTACCCAGGTTCACTTAGTACAGGAAGAAGACTAGCTTGCATATATGTCTCTGAATGGTTATTTTCATCCAGATCAGAGTGTGATTGTTGTGTTCTCACCTGCCTAAATTAACCAGACCGTGGGGGGAAACGCACCAGGGTTTGATTCAAATGGACTAAACATTGCATGTGTGAAAACACCAAGTAGTGCATAAATGGTAAAGCAGGCAGTTTTTAACAATAGTTCTTAGAAGATAGATTAATATTGTTTATACCACAAACAACTGAGAAGTAATTGACATGTTGCATGTATTTTGATATTAATTGTCATCCAAGCACATTAGTCTAAGCCTACATAATTATCATCTTGAATCTTTGATATTCTATGATCATCTTGTTGCTATTACACAATAGCACCCTTCTTGCATGCAGCCCTCAGCTTCCAGCATAACCAGCCTACCTCTTTAATGTGATGCTAATATATGATGCAGCGTCTGTGACATACACAGCTCACAGTCATCACAAAGTGGGTGCATCAAAGGCGAATGAGCATGTCTGATACTCGGCCAGTGCTGCACAAGGACTGCTCATCAATCTTTCATGGGTCTATTTAGCCAGTGTACCTCCTCCACATGCTTCCTTCCATTCACTCATCCATTTACAGCTCACTTTCTCTAAGTACATATATATATATATATATATATATATATATATAGAGAGAGAGAGAGAGAGAGAGAGAGAGAGAGAGAGAGTCCACTAGATCCTTAAAGGTGTGCTGTGGTATCTGGGACCAAGATGTTAGCAGCAAGCAGATTCTTTATGTCCTCTAAGTTGTAAGGTGGGGCCTACATGGATCGGACTTGTTTCTTCAGCAAATCCCACAGATGCTCGATTGGATTGAGATCTGGGGAATTTGGAGGTCAAGTCAACACCTCAAACTCGTTGTTGTGCCCATCAGACCATTCCTGAACCATTTTTGCTTTGTGGCATGGTGCATTATCCTGCTGAAAGAGGCTACAGCCATCATGGAATACCATTTCCATGAAATGGTGTACAGAGACATTGTACATCATGTATGTGTATGCATGTCTGGTTGTGTGGGTATAAAAGATATTACCCTAAATAGCCTTAAATGTATTGGATGGTGCTGGTGCCATGAATGATCATGACTTACATATTGCTTAATAATGTGGTAATATTTTGTCATAGAGACTTTCTAAAAACTGCATCTTATGACAAAGATCTGTGCCTTAGCAGGAATAACTAATGTTTCCAAATCTAATGATTTTAAATGATATTACTGATAATAAAATGATAATTCAAATGATTTTTTTTAAACATTGTATAAAAATTGAGCCAAAATAGGCACAGACCTCTGAAATGTACTAAATTGGTCATTTGTAGTTGGTGAAATATACATCAGTGAAAGTGTCTTATCAAAAAATGTCTACTTTGATATATAAAGGCAAGAGTAAAATGCAGGCCTTGCTTGGAACAGATCCGCTTTGTCCGCTTGTGTTTATGATACAATGGCTGCGCTTTGGCACAGCTTACAGTCCCCATGGTGAAAACACACTTTCTGTAATGACACCTCTGAAGACTCCACAAAAAAGGTCCTGTTTATAATGCCATAGTTTGCTGGGTGACATTCAAATAACAATGGGATGCATATATACTGCCTGCTATAATGCCAGTCCCCTGATTGGAGTGTGAAGTAAAGTGTTTTGGGTAGGGCCTAACAACATTCAGACTGTGCTTCGGTCCAATGCTCAACCACACTGCTGGGGGAAAACAAGGGAAAAACAAACCGCTCTGATGGGAAACACAAATAAATCATTGACCTTGTTTTTGCATCACTAAAGTGATGTTTTCCCTGGTGTGCATTGCCATGAAAATAAAGTGCTCATGAGAGCATTATTAAGTGTGAAAATGCGTTTTGTTAATTGTATAATTGACTGGATATATAGGATTGAAGCCAGAAAACAAACATTGTATTAATCTTAACAGAAGATTCACAAACTAAACCCATTTCTGGGTAGTGCTAATGAGAGACGTTAATGTTTAACGTTTTTTTTATTTTTTTTATTTTTTTAATTTAATGATAATTTTTTTTAATAAATTAATTGTATGAGATACAGTATATAATTGAAAAAGATATTTTATACAGTGATGACAGTAGTACAGCTTTACTCAGTCCTTGTAATACATGTTTTAATATGATGTAATATATGTATTAATGTGAGGATACATTGATACATAGAGATTTTCTATTGCCTGCTGTTCTATAGTCAGATATAACTTGATTAGATTTCCTAGAGCTTAAAAACATATTTTACCCTGTGCACAGTTTTTTTTACTTAATATCCAACAAATCAATAAACACATGCTGTATTGTTTTTGTCTCATTATGGCTTGAGGGTGTGTTTGTTTGAAAGGAGGAGGAGGTGTGTGTGTGTGTGTGGTGTGTTTGTGTGTGTGTCTTGTGTTGTGTTATGTTGTGTGCTTTCTCAGTCACATGTATGCCCCTGCTGGAACACTTAATTTATGGCTCTGGGAATTCATTGATGAAATCTTGGTAACACTAAATAAATTTAACCCACACATAAGGCCATAGAGCCCTCCACAGCTCAGCCATGAAATTGCATTCGTAAAAAAAAGATGCAGTGACAAGATGAAAATTACTCCATTTCTCCAAAGAATGAATATATGTATTATTATATAAGTTTAGTTGTTGCATTTTGTGTATGTGTCTAAGAGAAACAGTCAAATATCTTAATTCTCAATTGATTTAATTTGCACCATATGTGTTTGCAGAACCAATCTATGTTAGAAAATATTGCCACACCTTATTTTGGCCAGGATATATACCAACAAAACTCAGCTCAGCTCACTCCTGCCATGCTGCAACATTGCTGCAGCAGAACATAAACAGACAACAGCATTACACCAGCATCAAACAGAGGAAAGTGCCCACATGCCCACTCTTATTTTTGATACTTAACAGGGAAATTGAATACCAAACATCAGACAACATATTGCAACACTGCCAGGGGTGGCCTGGTGCAGCCCAAATAAAAAACAACAAAGAGCACCTTTAATTATTTTGTGTCTCCCAATAACAACTTTAATTGGCTCACCAAGGCAGGCAGGGCCCATCGAGGCAGAAGCACACACTCAGTGGGGACTTTAAGGCGACTCGTTGCGTCCCCTAATGGCTCCTCTCCCTGGTTCTGTAGCTGCGGCCTGCTAATGACTCAGTTGTCACCACTCTCGTTATCGTGGGGCCGACCCCAGCAGGGACCAGGCTTAATTGGCGATGGGGTGTGGCTCGAATTAGACTTGATGGCGGTCACTGTTGCATGGATGAGCAGACTTGATAATAGACTCCCAGGAGACAGTATTAATCTACAGTTTCAAACCTGTAAATTGAACACTCGCACTCAGAAAGGCCTCTCCGGGAGCATGCACTCTTTGAGAGTTGTTTGTGTGGAAATGAGGAAATGACATCTTTGTTTGCTTTGGAGGCCTACACAAACCAATCAGGTGAAGGGTTTTAACTTGAGGTGGAGTCACAGCAACTTATCTAATTCCATAGTGTGCACAAGAAACAACTGAGCTGAAACTGGAAATGTAATAATTAGTGTAAGAAAATACATGTAGATTAGTCCATTTAAAGAGTTCTTGACTCTACATCAACAACAACTGATTGACAATCCTGTACTTTATACTGTATAGCATAATAATAGTTCAATGATTTAATTGAAAACATGGCTAGATAATGTCACATTTTCCAACATTGGTGTGCATAAAATCTCACAAGCCCTGCATAGAATTAATGACATGCAATTACGCTAGAAGAGGATTTAGATGCAAAGCCTATCATCCTGTAGCCATTTTGGCAGATCTTGTCATGGAGATTGGAAATGTGTGGACATGACTGTCATGATGCACAAGCAACTAATTTGGTGCACAGCAGCCTTAGGCTAGAAAATAAGCAATATGTTTTCTGTCAAATTAAAACAGGAACACAGAGTGAGTTTGGTAACATCAAGCTTTGATTTATATTGGATCCAATTTTAGGATTTTAGGATATTTCAACACAGAGGACATACAAATTTCGCACATATAGGATTTGAAATCATTTAATTTAAATTTTAGTATGTTTATGTTTATATGATACACCTTATTTTATGATGTATCTGCATAAACATTTTTTTCTGTGTGACTGAGCTATATTTTCTATTCTCTATAATAGGAAGTGAATACACCAATGACAAAAGTGGGATATTATGAGGCCTAATTATAGACACTGAAGCATAATTTATGCATAGTAACAAAAGCTTTTTTACATTTTTCCTTAATGTTTCAAAGTAGTATCAAGTAACAAGGAACACAATGTGGTGATTTCCAGATTCAATTGACTTTCAAAGGTCTTTGTTTATATCGTATTATTTGAGATTAGAGAAATAAAATGAACACGTACTCTTATTATCTTTAAAGAATTATTCATAAAGCCCATCTGAGTGTCTGTGTAAATATGTTCTACTCTGTTTTACGTCGTTACAGTAGACACTGGAGATTTGCTTAATGACCTGTACACCTCCTCATAATTGGGCTCATAGTAAGCATTCGTTGAACAATTTCCAGAGACCCATTTATTGAATTTGACTTTTTGAGCCACTGTTTCTTTCCTTTATAAATTGCTGAGACACATACCACACATGTAAACCATTGTCCGGTCTGCTATGTCCTGTTGCTATTAACACAGGAGGCTCCTAAAATCTGGGCTACCATGAACATCTTTGTTCAAGTTGTAACGTCTTACTCTCAAGCTCATTCAAAGTTTGATGTCACAAGTTGACTTACAATTCTGTGGAGCCCCAAAGTAACTAGGACCTTGTTTGAGTGTCAGAGCTGTGATCAAAAGAGAACGCTCTGTAAGCTTGGCTCTGTGAAACAGCAAAGAGAAGCACAGCTGCACAGAGTCCATCATGTACACTCCTTTCTGAAGCTAATTAACGTGTAAGGAAATAGAATGAGAAGGGACTATCAAATGGGTGTAGCATTAGTGAAAGCCTGGGGCTCTGTGCAGCCTGCCATTCATTACCGGCTAAAGGTCTGATTGACAAGAGTGAGTAAATCTCAGCAAAGACAGAACTTAGCATTTTTTCAAAGAAAAACATGACCTTTTTATTTATCTGTAACCAAATACCCAAATAAAAGAGCAATCTGATGAAAGAGAGATGCACTCCAAATGTTTGTTTTATACCGAAAAGCGATTCATTATGGATTGATGTTGCAGGTTGTTCTGTGTTTCCTTGTGTTCTCGTGTCTTTGGCATTTGAATTTCAGCAGCTAAGCAGTGTTAAAGCTGCTGCCATCCTAGAGTGTAACAACAATGGTATTATCCACACTCACACACACGCACACACACATAGCCATCTGCCGTGTCTGTCAGAGGAACTGACAGTCTTAACCAAATATCACAGAAGCCGCTGTGTGATGTCACACAAGAAACAGCTTCCAAAGCAGTCTTCCATTGCTCCCACTTCTAAGGTAGCATCCTCAGTGTTTTTCACTCAGCATTGCTTATACCATCCTCTTACGTGAGAATTTTATAAACCTCTGCACAGTTGTTATGCTATAGCTGAATGTTCACAATACGAACATTCTTGTGAATAGTTACTGCATTTGACACCAAAACATTTGATCTCTCCTGACTCTCAACACTCTTTGTGCCAATTAAAACACTGGCAGATTTCAACAAAGCGCAGCGTATATGCATGACACTTCTGCCTATCACGATTTTTCGTTCACTACACCCAATAGTGAGTGAATATTTCAGCACCATTTTAGCCTAATTCCCTTTGACCCCCTTCTCCATCTCCTCGCTTCATCTCCCAAACCAGTACACCAGAACTCCTGGCACATACAGTATATAATATGTAGCTAGTTAATTGCAAATCATCTGTGATGTACATGGCTGCTTCACTAATTGCCACTGGAAGCTGTGCTCATTAGCTCATCTCATCTGGCTCAGTACACAAGCTAAACAACCTGCAAACGATCCAGCAATTACTGTTATTTTACCACTCCAAGACCAAGCGCGCATGAAAATAGCCGTGGTAAAGAACAAAAGACATTTGGCTGCAAAATATCTAAAAATGCTCCACCATGAGAAGAGGCTCATTAAGCAACATTTGTGTGTGTGTGTGTGTGTGTGTGTGTGTTTTCTCCCCATAAAACCACACAGCAGGGCACTCCTAAAGGACTCGCCGAGGCTTTCTTAAGGGGAGCAGCACGCCCACAGATCATTTATTGACCAAACTGAGTTTCCCTGTTTACCAATAAACTGGTGCTACATTGACGACGTGTTTGTAACATACGTATCGCATGCAAAGGCCCACTTCTCAGCAGAAGCGTATATGTACAGCTGTGTGTGTGTGTGTGTGCGTGTGTGTAAGTGAGAAAAAGAGGCATCATGTTTTTCATTTACATTAAGCATGTTTTCTGTCATGTTCTCACATAAGCACTCACTGTCACACATGCATGCTTTAGCAGATTCTTCCAGATGCCCATGAATTTATTCATTTATACAAAAACACATGCCCTGTCTTGTATGAATGAATAATTATAAGCAGTAGTAAAAGCTCTGGCAGGTAATCAGCTTCCATATAGTTGTTAGAATCCTACAGAACCATGATCCTGCTGATATTAATGGGGGGGGGGGGTGGACAGAACAGACTTTAGCAATGACTAGCTCAATGCTAAAAACAAACATTTAAAATTTCCTCTCTCAGTTTTCATGAACACTGTCTGTCTAAGAAAACATGAAATAAATAAGGATATGATTCTGAGAGCATCTATGGATAGTTTGAATGAAAAATTAATTTAAGACTAGTGTTTGAAAAAAAAATCACACAATGCAGCTAACAGTGCTAATGATTGTAGAAGCCTAGTAGAGGCTGATCAAGTTAATTGGTTCCATTCTTTTTAGTACATTAGCAAGTTTGGGTGAAGTATAACTGAGAAATATGCCTTAATATTATTTGCATTTGTCTAGCTGCTCTCCTGATATAAAACTTAACATTGCAGTGTTGTTTACAACCTATTATAGGCGTTGCTGTGTAAGAACCCTATTTCAGTATTTCAATGAATTCAGCACTCAAAACATACTACACTCCAAAACATACTAGAGGATATAGGCAAAATTTGCTAACAGTCAATTAAAAAGCTGTGAGCAGGGTTTTAAGGATTGTTGTGATACACAATTTTCTTGTAGAGACTTTCTGGCAAGGATTTTTTAGTGTTTGCATGAGCATGTGTGTACAGCGCATCACCTTTCGTTCTGCATGTTGTGCTGTGTAATGTTAGCTGACTTGCAAATCTGAGGTCAAGAGGTTAAGGGATTTTTAATTCCAACAGAACAAATTTAAACAAACAGCAGCACAACAATGAGCACAACCTATAGTCACCTTTTGAGATGTTATAGTTGTTCATCTGTGTTTGACATAGCAGGTGTGTTTCCTGTTGCAGTGTGTGAGAGGTAATATCATTAACGAGGGATGCCAGGCTTCCAGCCCAACTACATCTCAAAAAACATATAAATGACCGGAAACTTACACATAGTACTCAGGCGCTGGAAAAGGGAGATCTCTTGTTCTCCGAATTTTTTTTTAAATATTTTTTACATGGTAGCATTTTTGTTTATGTATTCATAATTTTAAATCTAACCATATAAAAGTAAAATGTTTATTATTAAAGTCTTTGTGAAATTATTTTATTTGTAAAACTTTCCTTTCATATTTTTTTTATTTATTTGTCTGATTAGAATATTAAATATTTTATTTAAAAGTAATATTAATTTTTAACAATATTTTATTTAAAAAAATTTGGTATATTTATCTATCACACAACATTTTAGCATTTATGCTAAAGTACTACAGAATTTTAAATCTAACCAATAGAGAATAGAGAAATGTAACAGGAGAAATGTGTATTATTGAAGGTTTAGTGAAATTATTGTTAGTTTATTGGAACAATCTAGATATACACTAATGATAAAAAAAAATCATATCTAATGGTTAATATCATTATCCCTTGAATTAGGTAATTGTAGCATTCCATATATTTACATTTAAATAAATAACCAAGTAAGTAACCAAGTAACCAAGTTTACAAGTCAAATACACAAATACATTGTTTATATTTAAAACATCTTTTCAACTCATTTTTTTACACTTACAGCAATAGCCATTACTGTTAGTAACTACTACTACATTACCATAGCTAGTCATAATCATCTCACTTTGTCATCTGCAGAATTGGAGCTGTGGTAAAACACTTATTACAGCCATGCGTCTTTCTAATTCAGAAAAGTGAATAAACAGAGGACATACACTCACTTGGCCTTTTATGTGTCTCTGTCATTACACTGCCATATGTATGCCAAGATTAATATATATTCATTCAACATTACAGGAAATTTTGCAACTACTCAGCAACTAGCTATTTCGTCATCAAACTTGTGCATGCACTGCTGAATTGCATGCACTGCTGCCAGTGCTCACACTTAGAATAAATAACAAAAGCTGAAGATTTTGGTTTGGGAACAAATGACTATATGGTAGAGTCGACAAAACAACTTTGGTTTAGATATAAGGTGCTTTGAGTAAGTCTGGAATAATATTGGTGGCAGACAGCCGTGTGTTTTTGTGTATTGTTTACCTTCCATTAACAATGTACATTTTTCTAGAGCATCATGTAATGATGAGGGATGTCATGAACAATTGTTTTATGACCACAAGCAGGCTAAAAATAGTGCACAGTTTACAGATCAAGTCTAGCAATTAAACAACAAAAGCCAACATTAAAAAAAAACACTTTGCAGGAATGTTTTTTTTATCAAGCATAATATGCATAATTAGTATAATATTATACTAAAGAGAACATTGTTGTTAATAATTATGCAAATTAAAGTATATGTGGAAACTGCAATGATGCTCTTACATTTAAACTCATGTCTGATTTACATCATGTAAAGATCTCATAATGTACCTGTCTCTTGTGATGTTATACACTACTAATAATCTTTAAGACATTATATTTAAAATTACTGTTCTATCATATTAAATTTATTTTAATATTCTAATACATGTTTAGTTGAAAATGATTTCCAACCTAACATCTTTTTTGTGGCTGTTATTAATTTATCATTCTTTTTTATCCCAATTAAAATACATGTATATTAAATGACCAAAGAAAGATAAAGAACTAAAGTATAATCCATGCAGCAAGGCTTTACAAGGCAGGTGCTCAAAGATTGTAAGACACCAACAATTGCATAACCTGCAAAATTGCAGTAATGGACATCTCAAAACATTATAAATCACACCGTATAATATGATTTCGCATTTATCAAATTATGTATAATATTTTTTTTAATTTCATGGATAAGGAAAGACCGTATGATACGTATTCAGTCATTTTCTGTTCTGCTTATCCTACACAGTGTCACGGAGAGCCTGGGGGGGGACTCAATAAGGGATACCCTGGACATCCCACGGAACAATCGCACACACACACGCACATTAACACTCTACAGACAATTTAGAGAGGCCAGTCAGCATGGAATGCATGTGTATGGCCTGGGGGAGGAAACCAGAGTACCCGGAGGAAACCCCTGAAGCACGAGGAGAACAACTACACACACAGTGCGCAGGTGCCAATCAAACAACCCTTTAAACCCTTTAAACTTATTTGATATCAGATTTACACTTTGAAAAATGTAAATATGAATGGAATATTAAACTAGCTATGACGCAGCATTCTAGCTACAAAAAGCTAGATAATATACTGCTGTAAAAGCAACGGCATGGAACACATTTTATTGCAGTATGCAATATGTGTCCAAACTATCAGTGATTTGAAGACAAGTTTTTTTAGTGAGCTAAGATTTACTTCATATTCATCGCAGATGTTTATGTGATGCATAGCAAATATCCATTCATCTATTCACCTTAAATGTACATGATTTTTTGTGAGGGATTTCGAAGACGTTACTTATTCATGAGTGGAAATCAATGAGTGTAACAATTGGTTTGTAAGACAAACGTGTTGCTAACAAATGTGTTACTATGCATGGCAAACTCCTCCTTCCATCTCCCCCTTTTTGCATATGACTGAGATCTACTTCATGATAAAAGGTCATTTAAAAAAATAAGACACAAATGAGAGTGAATAGGCATTTTTAGTGGCTTTTCAAACCCATCACAAATCAAATGTTTCAGATAAGGTGAATTTTGAATATGGGACCATGTTGGAATATTTACAAAATAATGCTTCAAATGCAAACAACCATGAGATAAAAAAAAGAAGGTAATTTTGTCAGGTTTTAAGGTGTGAACATGGTATTTATTTGCACTTGTTCATTGCCCAAATATCTTTTAATCATTATTGGATCTGTCATTTTCTAGGTTATTACACTGTCAATAAAACCTTTCCAGCACAGAAATAAAACTGTACTGTTGGTTGTCACTGGGGGGTATGTCCTTAGTACCTTTAGCATTTATCATGTAACTAGAAAAGTGAGTATATTATACTTTATGGTAAACTAAATGTATATTATTGGACTACTGTTGTATCTGTAAACCTTTACTCTAAAATTTCACTGCATCCACCTTTCCAGGTAAATATAACATACAGGACTAAAGACATTGTGGTAGAACCCAAGGAACAAGAAAAATAATTGAGTTTGGTGCCTTTATTTATGAGAGTGTTCAGTTATTGTACAGGATAAGGCCTGATTTTGTTGAAGCCTGTCATGTTATTAGTTGCAGTTTGTTTAGTCTTATTTTAGTCTAAAAAAAGAAATCTCATTGGTGAAATGTTAGAACGTCACATACATGAAAAAACATCATAAGTGTCATAATGCATCCATAAACAATGCAGCTCTGCTGTCCCTCCTTCTTACTTTCTTTCTTGTAACTACCTCTTTCACGCACTGTTTTATACACACCCGGGCGTACACACACTGCTCGTTTTGATGTGTTTACACTATGAAAAGGCATTCATTTTCCAAATCCTACCTCAAAATCATTATCTCTCACACGTGAAGGAGGGGAGAGGAGAGTGTGTGTGGGCGTACAACAGGCTTTTCTGCACAATCCTCTTAGAGAGAGAATGAGACAGAATAGGTTAGTTGAAATTAATAAAAAAAAAAAGGAAAAGAAGCCACAGACTCCAGAGGAGGGGAGGAGAGGCCATTAGTGTAGGCATGATTGACAGATAGAAGGACACTCTGTACTGCAGACCTGGGTAATTATTATCCCACTATGTGTGTGTGTGTGTGTGTATATATATATATATATATATATATATATATATATATATATATATATATATATATATATATATATATATATATATATAAATATGTATGTATGAAAGACTAGGAAAAAAAGTGAATAATAGAGAATTGGAGAGGGACAAAAGATCAAAAAGTAGGCTGAGTTTGATAGAAAAACAATCACAAATATAAAAATAGTTCTTTTTTTCTTTTTTAATTTTAATCTAAAGAATCAAAGGCTCTCATATTAGGTCCACTTTGATATAAAATCTTGTTCTTTATCCTCATCAGTCTATTGTTTTAGTTGTGGTCTTAACCTTTCGTATAAAATTGTCATCAATCCCCCAGGGATAAATCTTTTAATATTTTGCTCACCTGCTGTTAAAATTTCCCAAAGGGAAGCACATTATTTCGTGTAGAGCGAGAACAAACTTGCGTTCTTTGATTGACCACTTAAAATCACTCCCACCTGCCTGCATGAGGCCTTAAGTCATGAAAACTCTCAGGCAAGCACAATAACTAGCCGTCATTTAATGCTCGGGTCAATACGAGCTCGGCTGGAAAAAAAAATGCCGCTTGTGATGTGGCACGATACTGGGGCTAGAATATATTGTTCATTCATGCTGCGCTAACATGAGCTAACACCTGTCCCAACACTTCTATACATTGTCTTTCAGATTGAAGGTCTACTAGGCCTTTTCTTTCAGCCCTTTTGTAAGCTGTAAAAAATCGCAAGCAAGTATTTTATAATTTTATAACAGTACACCACTCATGACTAGAATTTCAGTAGGATACCAATACTGAATGGCCATGGTCTACCATTAAGCTAGAGCTATTTTTTGCAACCTTTTCAGTGAAAACTGCCAGGAACTGAGACCAAATGTGGTATGCCAGTGTACAAGCTCTGATAAGTATATCAGTGGCTGATAAGTATATCTGGCCCTGAGGAATGGCTGCTGTGCCTTGAGCTGAACTAATGAAGCTCCAGGTTTGAGTCTCACCATCTCAGAGCTTTCCCACCTTTCACCGGCGCTACCAGGGGAATCCGCTTGAATAAATATGGAACATATTGTCGCAGGCCTCATTGTGGAGCTAATTAATGGAGCAGACGCTTAAAGAAACTCTGAGTACACCAAGTCCCAATTATTGAGCGAGCCAGGCAGTAGCTGATTTGCCATTTGTTATATTAAGTATTTCAGATTAGCCAAGTCCAGGTGTAATTAAAAATTGTGCCACTTGCACCCACAACATGTGGAAACTTGCTAATTCCCAACTTTTCCCCATTCCCTTGTGACTTAACAGATGGCAGTAGAATGAAAGAAAGGGCATTCTAAATAAAAAAAAACACGTTACTGTTGAACAGAGCATACCTTAATAAATTGGAATTTGGCAACACATTCTCGTTTGACATAGAAGAGAGGGCAATGAATAAAATTCAGTGGGGAAAAAAATTACATTGTATCCTCAGAGCAATATGAAGGGTTAGTCAGAAGATACTGACTAATTATATGTTGTCTGTTCATCTACATCTCGTGGGTATGGAGATCTGTCTGGCTGGGTGGTGTTTCTTATGTGTTTGGAAGCCTGAAATCACTGTCCTTTCTAAATGTTTGGAAATTGCTTACCGAATAGAGAGGATGTTTTGCTGTGTTGCTATGGTGATGCTCCATCTGCCATACAATAAACGGCTTATGCCTTTACCTCTGAACAATCATAATTATGTGTAAACATTTCTGTGAATTTAAAAAAAATAAAACTTCAAAACCCAAGGTTGGTGGAAATGGGAACGCTCACTACATAAGGCTAATTCACGAGCATCTATGTGTGTTTGTGTTTGGTCCTTCAACCTTGATAGGAAGCAAAACAGAGAGCAAAGGCATTACACAAGCCATCGATCCACACATCCAGCAAGCTGGCAAGAAAGAATGGGACATGCATCCCACATAGCCCTGTTCCTTTTTTTATCAGTCAGCATCTCTCCAAGTCGCCTCTGAAGACTGCATTTCATACTGTTCTTTAAATTTACCCAACCCATAATACACCCCCCAAACATTTCTTTTGCACTACCAGCACCCGTCCTCCCACACTGTTCTTTCCCTTCTCTCCATCTTTCCCTCTCTCCCTCTCTCTCAATCTCTATTTCGCTTTCTCTTTCACACCCAATACAATCTGCCCCGAAGCTACTGACACTGACACTGGCGACTGGTTAGCATAATGGGAGTAAGAAAGTGTGGAAAGAACCTTTTGGAATAACAAGCTCCATCCTACAGCAATCAAGATGCTCCAGCAGCTGACCTACCAAACTATCATTTAAATATCATATATGTATTTCCTTTTCTCCCATAGACTATATAATCCACATGAAATCTTTTTGGCATAAGGAGGTTAGTAGGCTAGTATGATGAATTGGCAGTAATCTCAATTCTATGTATTAGTCAACCTTTTAATCACAGATTTCTTTTGTTATTGTCATTATTGTTATTTGTCCAAAACACATAAATAGGCATAGCCCTGATGGGGTGTTGTTTGGTTTTAATTCAAAATGCCTTTCTTCCAGACATATTAACAACACAAGGTATTAGGAAAGTGGTACCACAAACAAGTCAAATTAATGAGCGAAAAATATTTTGATGATGCATTAATGTGTCAAGGGATATGATTTCAAAAGATTTTTTGTCTAATTAGGTTTTTGCACGGAGACCAGCCTGAGGTCGACACACACAGAGAGGGGACCTGGGCATGAATCTTTGTTTAGCACTGCCATCTACAGGTCTCTGGAGATGTGGTATGTGTCCATACAACAGCTAAATGTTAAAATGTTACATTTATGACATTTAAAGCAATACATATATACCACATTTAAAAAAAAAAAACATTTGGATGATACATTTGTTTGCTTTAATGCTGAGTTGCTACATCTGTGTGTTGTTTGAGTGTATGGTGGCATAAGGATGATCTCACGCAGCTTTCCTAGAGTACAAGCGAAAACACCGGCTAGGGGGCGCTGTGCACCACACCTGACCAGGATTAACTGTGCACTGGGTCTGGTACAGCATTTTGCACTGTAGTATTGTGTTAAATCATGAGATGTTTCCCTGTATATTGGAACGAGTGTGGTACAATTAAGGGATATTTGGGCATTTAGCTCAACAGTGAAAAATAATTATCCTGCTGAGAAAAAGAGCATGATCACTACTATAACTTTTCACTAGAAAGAATAGCTGTACTAGCCAGTTTTGCTAGCCATCATGGTCATGCAGCACATAACCCAGCATGTGTGGAATCATGTGTGACTTTGCAGCTTCAAGCAGTGACCATTTTTTGTTCTCATTTATGGGTGACAGTCACATAATTACTTATGTTAAGTGATGTATGTATTTCAAAATATCTTTTAATTTTCGCGTCACACCAAAAACACTGTAATACAACCTAATGTTGGCTGTCTTAACAGCAATTACCCCATAAGAATTACTTATCCACAATAATTTTAATAATTCATGCTATGCTCTATATAATTCAACTTCATTAAGCACTTTAACCTAGTCTGAGTCCTGTGAATTCAGAACCTAAACCCAGGAATAAAGGGTCTGAGGCACGAATACAAACTGCATAGGACACCAGTCTATTGCAGGGCACCATGTAAATACACATTTCATGTTTTCAGGGGCTGGGAAGGAACTGGAGAACTTACAGAGACACTTGAAACCTACCAAGACACTTGCTGAACTTGGCAAAAACAGTAACCTAAGCTGAAGATTAAACATGTGGAGGTGTTAGGCAGCTATGCTACATGCCACCCCATTATACTACTTATGTTTTACATAAATTATAATAATTATTGTTTCACTGCAAAAATTGCATAGCGGGGCATAACTCCATAAGCTAAATCAGATGTATGTGGATGAATTGACAAACAAGATTACAAGCATATTTACAATAATGTAGCCTCTAATGTAGTTGCATTAGAGAAAAGTTGCATTGTAGGGAGAAGAATTTCACATCAGAGTCATATGGCAATATCAGGGATATTAATTAATTAGTGCTTTGAATTGATCATGTGGATGGCTGAGGAAGAACAGTCCTGTTGAAACACAATCACATAGTTAGGACTGTCTTGTCGACTGCACAATCCATAAACATACCTTTTACAGTTATAATGAAACTATATAAGCACCAGTATGTATGCATGTATGTATATGGAACTAAAATTTATACACAGATCATCAAGCTTTATTTGGTACAATTCTGGACAATTATTATTCACAGTCTTGCAGTCTGCCATTTACTGTATACAGTTAGTCATGGCCTGTCATGTGTAGCTTCTTTTCATGTTAATGAGTAATACATTGAGCTAATTGGCCCTTGCTTGTTTATGAGTAGAAAGATTCACAGGGTCAGGGTAATGAGTCAAGACCTGGGCTACATTTCAACACTATTTTCAACACAACCTTGTTAACTAAACTGTGCATATGAACTGTCAGGCAACTGGCCAAACTCCTATAAAAGCTCTAGCACCTTTTGCAGCTTTCTGGGTGAATCCTAAGAAGATTGTATAGATATGAACAAAAGAGGAGAGAGAAGCTTAACCATCTAAAAGAAGCCTTAAGGAACTTTTCTAATAGTGCACTTACAGCACAAATGGAGAACATAGCTTAAGTAATATCATATAGGTAATTAGCATGAAATCTAGCTAATGTGCAACTGATCTAGTTTACTATTTGATAAACTAGTCCAGATTAGATAGACTTTTAGATTTCTAAATTATTTCATCTTCTTTAATCTGTAAATTTTGTATCACAAAACAGCATCATCAGCCTTGATCTCAAAAGGTGATTTATTGATCATGTAAAAACAGTGAAAGTAAGCCTCTATCTTAAATCCTTAAATCCTTGATTCTCAGATAGCATTCTAGGTGTAACCGTTTCAAGAAGCATAACTATCCAAAAGAACACTTGAGGAAACATTTGTACTAAGAATGTTCTGCTAATAGTAGTTGTAGCCAGTTATGTAATTAACTTTCCTCACTACTCAGTGTTTACATTATCAGACCACGCTGTCCATCTGGTTGTGCATAGTGGTGTGAAATGCGAAGAAGGATTAGCTGGAAATCAAATTCAATGTTGCTTTTAATTATACCAAAATAAAGTAGTTTGGGGGGGGGGTTCTGAAGCAGAAAGAACAGTTGACAAAATTCACAATGAATTTTATGCTGAAAAAAATATCTGATGAATTACATGATCCACAAGTATGCAATAAAACTAGCATTAATGTAAGTGTCATGTCTTAAAGATAATGATCTGGCAACAAATTTCATGTGAAAAAAAATCAAGAAATCTATTTACTGATTAATTATCAGGAATCGGGACACTACCTACTTACCAATTAAGTTTACTGGGATTAGTTTTTTGCAGTTAGAAAAGCATGTGTAACGTTGGATAAGTGTGTGAAAATGTGTTTAGTACATGTACTTTTACAAATTCAAAATATTGTGTAGTGTGCAAAAATCGTACGCTTCTCTTTAATTTAGGTATATATTATTTTTGGGTGTTACCCATGTAATATATGAACTATTAATGCTGGGCCAGTAAATTTAGTTCACTCATTTTATAAGTGTGTGTTAATCTACAGTTAAAAACTACCAGCTTTTCTAAGTTTGTGCTGGGTTTATAATGAGATTGTATTAGACCACAGCCTTGTTGGTTTTTGGCTTGTCATAATCCACTAGCTTTCACTGTGTGTGTGTGTATATGTGTGTGTGTTGTTCATTAAATTTTCATATTTTTGGGAGAATAGTGACTGATGCCTGATGGTTCCAAATAGAGCAAGATACAGCAGCTTTGTGCCATCATTCTGTTGACCTTTCACAACTGGAGTGTGGGGTCAGCAGCAGGTCAATGTTTTACTATAACATGTGACAAGAAAGAATTATGCAACCGTTAAAGGCATCTTCACCTGTATTTGTACTATGTGCATTATCCTACTGAAAGAGGCCACTCTTTCAATGTACACTCTAAGCAATGTACACTCACCAGTCCTTCCGCATTATGTAAAAGAAAACATGATTAATCAAACCAGGCCACCTTCTTTCATTGCTCAATGGTGGAGTTCTCATGCTGACATGCCCATTGTAGGTGCTTTTGGGCTTTTAGTGGTGGACACAGGCCAGCATGGGTGCTCTGACTGCTCTGCAGCTACACAACCTCATATGTAGCAAGCTGTGATGCAGTGTGTGTTCTGACACCTTTCTATCATAGCCAGCATTAACTTCTTTAGCAATTTGTGTTATGTAGTAGCTCTACTGCAGACACAAACCAGATAGGCTAGCCATCTCTCCCCATGCACATCAATTAGCCATGGATGTCCATGACCCTGTCACTGGGTGTCCTTTCTTGGACCACTTTTAGTAGGTATTATTTACTGCATCCCAGGAAAACCCTATAAGACCTACTGTTTTGGAGATGCTCTGACACAGTCGTCTAGCCATCACAAGTATGTATTACATATATGGTTTATATATACAATTAGCCCACTAACTGATAAAATACTCCAATTGTTCTTATCAGTAAATAAAATGATAAGCCTTTTAAAGATTATGATCATTATCATAAGATGCATTCTCAACACGTTCTTTTGTCCTGAGCAATGCTGAAAGTCGTTCTTTTTAAGCTCAGTGCAAGAGCTACATTTTTAGCTCGGTACATTTGTCTGTTTAAATGTTAATTTGTGTGGGAGAGCCTCTGCATGAGCACTGCTGGTTTATTTGCGCACTTGCATTACTTATGATAATTTGATGATATCTAATGTAGGCCTATATATGTATACATAATGTACAATATGTTAATTTATATAAAAAAATAAAGCAAGCAAGCCACTTTGGATAGCATATAGTAATGTTTGCTTGGCTATTCTTTATTATAAGAAGCTGTAACAAGCTGCTCCTGGCTGTGGCTTTGCAAGTAGAATTACTTTAATAACGGTATTTTTTAAATGCTGTTCACTGTCTGTCCACTGACCACAGCTTTAATGGCTTTCTCACTAAAGGAATACAGTTTGCCCAAAAAGTGGTAAAAATGAATAAAATGTGAATTAACCCCTTCATTTTACAAATTATTATCCAGCTATTCTTCTCAATATGTTTTATATCTTTCAGTAATTGTTCTGAAACTAATAAGAAAATTGTGTTGTCTGGAAAGACTGGAAATGCCTGTGGTCCTTAGAGCACAACAGCAAAGTGAAGGGCTATAATAGCACTTAAGTATTAACTTCTTATCGCCAGGATATTGACTGTGGTTGGATGAGGATAAGGTCATGTAGGAAGGAATCTGTCATAAGTTAATAGACAATGTGCCCAACCATGCACATAAACAAGGCCAATAAGGAAAAGAAATTTGATTGAGCCAATTGATGTCATAGTGTTTGGATGGTTGGGAGCTGTTGAGTGCCACCATAAGAACTACAAAGTCGGCGTGTCGCAGCTTGCTGCATTAATATCTTCTGAAAAACCAAAAAGCCTGCAGAAAAAATGAAGTGAGTGAAGGAAAGAGGGTGAAAACAGCGTCAAACAAAAGTCCAGCTGTGAGCCTGTAGAACCAGCAGCTAATTGAAGACGGAAAAGATGGAAAGCCGAATGTGTCAGAATACCGTAATTTACATTTGAAATGCATCCACAGCACATTACTTTCACAAAGCCTTTCATTGAGCCGTCAAATGAGTGTTTCTATGGATTTTTTTGTCTCGGTTATTTATTTATTGATGTTTTCCGTCATCACTGTGAATAGTTAGCTGTGTGAGGCATGAGTTTGAGCAGCATTGCAACAGCAGGTGGCAACTCTAGTGGCATAGACAAATTTGAACGCAGTTGAACAGCCTGCCAATCAATTCCTGTTTCCCCTAGAAGAGTGTAACATTAGTTTGTATGTTAGGCCTACCATGCCAGTGTAATCTTTTATATGTGTGTAAACTTTTCTAACAGAGCTGTTTGTAGGAGCAAATGAGGCTAGTTCGAAGGCCAGATTTAAGACTTGACACTCATTTTTACTTAATAACTTATTAATGCACCTTACTTGTGGTTACAGAGAAAATAAAAAATGTGACCCTGGCTTCTTATATTTCCTCATGAAAAATGTATATTAACACCCAACAGGCCATCAAATAGCATATTTCCTTCAAATAACTCAAATTGTTTGATGCTATATGTTCATGACGTGTGATGCAGTTTAACCCTGGGGAAACATTAGTAGTCACATGACAGATTAAGGCCTCTTAATCCACCTCTAATAGGTATGTGATTGCTGCTATTCATCACATGTGCCTCAGAGAATTTGAGAGTGTTGTCACTTTGAAGGGATTCCAGAAGTGACAGAAATCCAGCAAGCAGTCTGCTGAAACAGTTGTTGCGTGCTGAGAGAGGGTCTGAAGGGGAAGATCTGGGGCCAGGATAGCAGGTATATTTTCATATATATCTTGGTGGAGACCAAATGTAGGCTAAAAATTTCCATTTGCTTACTGAGGTAAAGGGTAGGGTTAGATTTCAGTGTGAGCATAGCATTAATAAATAACATTAATGTCAATAGGAGGCACAAAGATAATAAGAGAATAAATGTGTTTGTGTGTGTGCTTGTGTGCGTGTGTGTTGGTTTGGTTTATATTTTTGGTTTATAGCTTTTTACAGACTAATATCAGTGCATAGCTCTGGAATGACAAAAACTTTAAATGCACTAGCCGATAGCTAATTAAAACCTGAACACGTCAGTCTCAGTTTGTTGGGGTTTTTTTTTTGCGAACTTTGTTTGCATGGACTGCCAAAGAGTTTTGACATCGTTGTCTGACCCCTGAGGCCATCTATAAACACATGGCACACAGAAGACAATGTAGAAAGTGCAACAGCCTGTTCCCGAGACCAGGTGCACTGATCGGAAGGTCTGAGACTGCTAGCCATGTAAAGATTAGCTCAAGGGTGTTAAGAGTTAAATGGGGATCAAAATGCTCTGTCAAATGAAATTGCTAATTACGACCTCCACCAAAATCCCACAGTGCAGTAGGCACTGATGGCCCCTATAATGGGAGCCATTGGCATAATGAGTGAGAAGGAGAGAAGCTACATAAAAAAAGGAGAGCTGTGCGTTGACTGACATCTTTGATGCCGAAACCAATTAGATTGGGCCGAATGAAGCAGACCTGATGCTAAGCCCTCACCACCACCACCCCTTCCACCAGCCCACCACACCCCACCCGCCTCCTTTTCTCAAATTTATTATATTCTGTCACAGATGCAAGGCTCAATTTGTCAATTCGGTATCAGGATGTGTGTGCGCAGCAGAAGGAAAAAGGGGAACAAGAGAGATTGACAGGGTTTGGAGGGCCCAGGGAACAAATGAGGGTGTCTGATAATGGGCATTCCGAGCACCGTGTGACATTTCCTACCCAGCTGTCCGTGGGCCCTGTCTGCTGCCGAGAAGAATCGGGCCCTTTGTTCGGGCATGGTGCTGAATGGAGGCCCTGAGCAGTTTCCCAGAGAGGAAACTGAGAGGCTAATAGAGCGAGTGCAATGTGTTGCCAGGTTCTTTCATTATGGCCATATTTTCCGAAGGGCTGTGTTAACGAGGCGGCGCCTCAGGTTGAGAGTAACAAGCTGTCTATCACTCCACACACATACACACAGAGAGTGAGGCAAAGATGGAGAGAAAGACAGAGGGACATAGGTATGGTGTTAATGAGAGTCACAGAAAGCACAGGCTTTCCTTCCAAACCAGTCAGCAATGAGGTGAGTGTAGTGCCATGCCTTTATGGTTTGTAAGTGGCTTCAGACTTTTTAGTAGTGGTAAAAGTGGAAGGTAAAAACATGAACCTTGTCATGCACTGAAGTTTGTAGGCTTTCATTTCAGATTCCTATGTTTAAATCAGACACACTTAGATAAAAATTGAATTGACATGTGTTCTTTTGTGTAGGATTATTCAGTATGTTTGATAAAAAGACAAATTAGCTGCTGAATTGTCCATA
Organism: Hemibagrus wyckioides; assembly: GCF_019097595.1. Taxonomy (NCBI): domain Eukaryota; kingdom Metazoa; phylum Chordata; class Actinopteri; order Siluriformes; family Bagridae; genus Hemibagrus; species Hemibagrus wyckioides. The sequence goes on along the minus strand of NC_080718.1, from coordinate 8,999,156 downwards.
TAAGTAGTTACATCCCTTTATTAAGCAGTAAATCCTACAAACATCTCAACATTCCTCTACTATAATTCAAATATGCAGTGTGGAGGTGTGTCATTTGGTGTCCTGTCCTGTGACCGGAAGACATTTAAAAAAAACTGCAAGCATGTGTAAGTGGTAAAAGTGTTTGAAATTAGATCCTGCTGGTAAAACAGCATGCCAATAAGCATACTTTGCAGCTGAGGTTGATTAAAAAGACAGCTATGAGTTTAACTAGGTTTTAGCCTGTACAGTTTACTCTAGGTCAAAGACATTTGAGTTGATGATGATGCTATTCACATACCTTTAATATCATTTATATTATGTTAAATTTATCAATTACTTTTTAAAAATAGAATATTTCTGTCTGTCTTCTATTTTTTTGTGAGCCATCAGCAATTTGTAAATTTGCTGTTTTCATTACATATTTATTATTTGATCATTGCATACATTTCATGTTAGTCTGTTACAGCTGAATTTAATCATCCTTTTATAGAAATATTTGCTTGTTTTATTCATCAGTTTTCTTTTTTTCTCATTTATTACTGTATTTATTTACTTGATTTTTGTTTGTCTAAAAATAATAATGATAGGGTATGTTTGCCACTTTTGTGATTGTTTGACAATATTTCTCATAAATTAAAAATATAACTATTATTATTTAGAGTGTATATTTAAAGGAAATGACAGCACATCAAAATAACCCAAGATCACACAGTATTTGCAGAGCTTTAATAACTCAAATAATACAAAACGTATATAATTTGTAAACAAATTGTGTTAATGCTTTGGCTAAATAACATTAAGAAATCAGGAAATCATATTTGGTGGAATAAACCCGATTTGCATGCGTTTTGGTTCCATGCTCTCCACCAGTTTTTCACATTACTGACGGGTAACTTTATACCACTCTTTTTGCGAAAAAGCAAACAGCTCAGCTTTGCTTGATGGTTTGTGACCATCCATCTTCCTCTTGATGACATTCCAGAGGTTTTCAATAGGGTTCATATCTGGAGATTGGGCAGTGGTCTCTTTTCTTTTTCCAGAGCTGTATATTGCTATTTTGTCTTTTAATTTAAATTTTTTTAATTACATTTTTTTAATTTTATGAACCTTTTATATCTTTACATAATATATATATATATATAATGTAAAGATATAAAACACACATACGTGTATGTATGTATGTATGTATGTATATATATATATATATATATATATATATATATATATATATATATATATATATATATGCATGTGTGTGTACATATGCACATCAGCTGTAAGGGCAATTAGAAAGGTCTCATGGGAGCCTGTTACACGATGCCATCAATTCATTTATAGAGCTTTTCTCACTAACACAGGCAAGATATTTGTCATATTTCATAATTAAAATTTAAAAGTAGTATCATTATGCTTTATGTAATCTTACATATTTTGATATATGCTCGAGAAACAGTTATATAATTATGAACTTACATTTTGGAAGAGGTAAAGGCCGCAGGTGTTAAATGTGCAAACACTGCTGAACTGTGGTGGATCCTCAGTGAAATCCACACAGGTTGTACTTCAGAAGCTCTCACTGACAGTCTGGCATCATGGCTCAGGCTTCATACAGAGACATGCTTATCCCGTGGTACTGCAGGACTGATGGCATGATGAAGTATAATTTTTGCTTTAAAAACAAAATGCATAATACAACATAATACCCACTAATTTCTAGTCTTGGTAAAGTTTTTTTATTAGATGAAATTAATTCGTATTTTTCCCTCCAACCATTAGAGCAAGAAAATATACAACCTGTATGAAATTTTTCTTATAATGCTTTTATTTCACATATTTTCAAGTGCATTACTGATTACAACTAGAAAGCATTTTTATTTATAGTTACTAGAGAACTGTATATACCACATTTGAAATATTTCAGCAACTGTTAATTACACTTTATTTTTATATTTAAATAAATTAAAAAAAAACAAAACATATAAGGTCCCCTCTATAAGGCCTGGAAGAGCAAGGCAGGTTCTCTTTTTTTGCCATACACTGCAGATGTTTGGGTTTGAGATCCAAAGATGAATATGATAATGATTATATATGAGATGAAAGATCTAGATGTCATAAAAAACATGGCACTTAGCATGGAACAAATAGTCTTAAAACAAATTTAAATAAATAGCAAATATATATTCATTTGCATATCTCTTGATTCCAATAAATGCATCAAGCCATCAGCCCACTGACATCAAACTGTGGCATTCTTTTTTCATGATGCTTCTCCACTGTTGTACTGCAGATTCTTTCAGTTGTTTTTAGTTTTGGGTAATCTTTAGTTTCCCCTTCAGGGTTAATTGCTCCACTGGCTTAAGTGAAAGTGTTTCAGAAGCAGCCATGTGCTCCCACACTATGATACTACCTCCACCTGCTTGTGAGTTTCTTTGCATCCATGTGATCTTTCTTTGCATCCAGTTTGCATCTTGTGTTATGACCTCTTCGTTAAATGGGGGATTGTGATTCTTTTACCCTTGCCCTCTGGAGGTTACTGATGATGTCAGTATCTACTGTTTTTGTGCTTTACTTAACAGTTTTCAGTTGTCCTGTTCCATGATTTTTTTTTTAGTGGTTTGATTTTCCCTCATTTCACAGTTACACTATGCCTTTTCCCATAGATTGGTATATGATCTTCATGTAGATTTGTCCTTTTTAACAACAAATCAGGTCTTCACAAGTGAAACCCAGGACTGAAACCAAAAGTAGACATTTAGTGTTATTAATTGTTTGAACAACCAATCTAACAGGGTATATGCGGGTAAATAAAAATACCTGTCAGTCATGTGTTGCAATACTTTTGATCATTTGAAAAATGATGGGTTTCAAACTAAAAGGTTTGAAGTTGTTCGACACATCTAGATGTATATATCAGGAAATGATAGCTGAAATTCTGATCAACTGTCTCATGTTTTGAACTCAAACCTAAATGTCTTTAGTGTGTAGGAAAAAAATGAACTGGCCTGACCTTGGTAGTATTTTCTGTGGGAAATGTATGTCAACCCTGAAATGTTTATGAAAAAAGTAAAGGATTTCCTATTGATTTGCTACAGAAATAATTATAGATGGAATGTCCTCTCATGTGTTACTGTATGTGTGTTTATGCTTGAGTTTGTGTGTAAGAAGTGAGAAACGTTTAATAGTTTCAGTATGTCATAATCACTCACTATCAGTAACTTTATCCTGGTCCACAGGGTGTGAAGCTAGAATAAACACAAGTTTATTGTAGGTTACCATGCATCTACACACATACACACACACACACATAAACACACACATGAAAGCAGTTTATCTTAGATTTCTGGCATGTTTTGGGAAGGTGTGAGGAAGTCAGACAACATAGAGAAAGCCAATGCAGACACAATCCTGGAGATGTAAGGCGGCAACTCTATGACAGTGCTGGTCTATACAGTACATAGAGAATCTACTAAAAGTATATGGCTTATGGCATATATATATCTTTCCTTAGAACACTGCCGATTAGTCACCCTAGATGGGATGCTAGTCTACCTAGTGACACTTAGAGTTGTGTAAATGGTGTATAAAATTCATTTTAACTATTCAACCATGTAATTCTATTTGCTGTAGAAGAATTATTTATTAATTTATTTAATGGAGGTTTCATTGTGCACACTGAACTTTACCTCACCTTCATCAATGTTGTCTATAGCTATTTCAAAACAAATAGCTTGATTTTCCAGTCCAGTTTCAAATATATATTCCAACTTTTTTAGTGTAAAAAATGAGCTACTGGAATAACAAGAAAGGTGTTTCATCAATATCAATTCTCAGATTAAAAAAAAATAAATATCTGGCCTTTTTGAAGAATTTTGAAGGGAGCAGTGGGGTGGAGTCTTCCTGCCAAGCTCTCTTTACTCTGACCTTTGAGAACTTGCATACTTGTCACAACACATCACCTTCTGGCACTGACCTAATAAACTGCACTGGCCCCAGTCATATAGGTGAACAGCAAGGCCTCCTCTGCAGCATCAGTTATCAGCATCCAAAATCAGTTGCATATGGTCTTCTTAATGCTTCTCCCAACATGCCAGCTCATGCAATAAATAAATAAACAAAAAAGGAAGTGGTGATATTATGCAAATAGTAAAGGCACATGATTGTGTATAAATATTGAATACACCATATCCTGAGCTAGAGGTGACTGATGATATGCAGGTCAAGAAACAAGCTGTCATAACTGATACATTGAACTTCCAGTCATAATGCATTGTGATGTTTTTTTAAAAGTGTGGGCAGACCACTGGTGGCTTCATGTGGTTGTCTCCTAAATGTACCATCAGTGCTTAATTAGGTATAAATTAAGTGGTAAAGTACATATACTCACTCAATTTAAATGTATAACACAGTCTTTTCATGACAAATCATACATCAAACTAATGTTGTGGAATATCTCTACAGCTATGCTCCAAAATCTATTGGAAGTCCTTCCCAAAAGTGTGGAGATTAAGATAACAGCAAAGGGGAAATACATCTAAAATGGGACGTTCAAAAAGAACACATGGGTGTGATATTCAGGAACACATACCTTTGGCCATATAGTCTATCTATCTTAATGATAACCTCTCTAATTTAAAACAATACACCACATTAATATTGAAATGTATGTCTGATTATAGTAAATTAATGAATAAATAAATGAGCTGACAAATGGATGGATGTAGGGGTGGAAGGAATGAATGGATGCCTAAATATAACACTCATTTAAAACTAATCTCATTTTTTAAAAATATAGACCATATTCATTACAGTGCAAATATTGATGGATGGATAGATGGATGGATGGATAAATCAATATTATGTGTTAATTAGTTTTCCTTTTACATTAGAAAACATAAAAAGTGTTTGATTTTTTTCCTATAAAATATGTTCTATGCGTCTTCATAAACTTCACCTAAAACTGGCTTGTATATTATTAATTGACATTTAGAAGTTTTTACAAGATTCTTTCTATTACATTTACATTTAGCATTGTCTAGTTTCAATCTAGTGCTAGAACAAATTAGGCCATGGTCTGACATAGGTAATGGTCTGACATGATATATGATAAAGCAAAGAAAGTATTGTTAGATAGAATTGCTATACTGATGTTCCTATCACTGATTTCATTCTCTACATATAATATTTTATAGTATAAAGCCATAGAGGAACAAACTCTGGTCACAGAGAATACGTAGTTACTAGTGTATCTATTCGCTTGCTCTCCTCCATGAATGACAGAAGGACCATTACCCTGTCCACTGCTCGCTCTCTCTCTCTCTCTCTCTTTCGTAATCCTCCTGTCTGAGTTGCGTGCTGTTTTATAATGTTTTCATTGATGTCAAGACCTCGGTCTAAAACATGAGTAGCAGTGCGCTAATTCTCCCCCGTGTCTTCCTCCTCGAACTGCACGACTATTTACTCCACGCCTTATTTCCTCTTTATCTTGCACGGCCCGTGATGTCAAAGGCTGTGAATTTAATATTGATTTAATAAAGTACTTTTACTGTAACATGTCAGGCCGCATTAGGCTCAGGCAGCGCGCAGCTCGAGCGGTAAGCCGCTTTTGCACGCGATGTGGCTCTCGGCGCGCGGTTTTTATTTATTAAAGTGACAGTAGTGGACCTGGAGAAATCGTGCAACCCCTGTGTATACGTTGAGTCCCGGAAGTGGATTAAGGTAGGGTGTACATAAACAAACATCCTAGACCTATAATGCACGAACCCCTTGCGCTCAGGGTGCGCGCGCTTTGAAAGCAAAGGCGGTGGAAACACGCTACCCCCCAAACCCAAACCCCCACCACCACCACCACACACACACACACACACACAAACAAACAAACAAACACACACCCTCTCATCCATCTCTCTACCTCTTGGGCTTGAAGCGAGACGGAGAGGAGGAGGCCGCGCGTGTCAGTTTGGTCATGGCCGCTTGTTCCCGCTTAGACAGTATCAACACTTTTATATGATCCCACACAAACATGCACGCCCCCAGGGCGCGAGCACCAAACCATGTAATAGCTTTCCGCAAAAGCAAAGAATCCTATAAAATCCTTTTCCTGTAGTGGTAGGTCCGAGTAGCCTACTACTTGGAAATCAACATTTTATTAGTTCTCTTGACGTTTTCATCTGCATTTAATTAGCCCAACTCTAATCTGACGCGTTGTTGCTACAGACGAATCAAATTGCGCGTGCAAATAAATTAGACTCGGATAGGAGAGATGCACACAGCTCCTCCAGTGGCAGGTGCACGGGTAAAAAAGAGCAAACAAATAGTTCACGCCCTCAACTTGTGCAAAAGAGATCTGGTATTTCTTACACTGCTATGCAAAGCGCGTTATAAATTCCTCCGCTGCACGGAAGCCAGTTATATTCATCAGTTTCTAACCTTTGGAATGAGAGTTTAATTTAGTCAAATGACTCATTACTTTTGGTCAGAACTTTAACACCAACAGAAACAGCAACTTGACTTTCCCAATCACAACTGAGATCAGTAACAACTGAGATCAGTAGAATCGCAAAGATCACAATCATTATTACAGTTATTTCAGAAAATATCATTTGAAATCATATTTGAATAATTTGGTTATTTGTAAAATAATAATAATAATAATAAGAAGAAGAACTTATATCGCTTTTTATGCATACGAAAAAAGAAACTTTTAGTACAACTTAGGCCTAACTTAATTGATGACAGAGATAGTAAGAAGCTTTCCTGTATGTTAGTGTGAGCTGTAAGCAGGGTGTAACTGAACTTTGAATTATATTACGTATTGTTCATATCAAACACACAGTTTATAATTCCCAAACTGTAGGCTAAAACTACAGAAAAAATCATTTCAACAGTTTATGAAAAAAGCTAGCAAACAGGCTACATCTATAGCCTGCATGGCTACTCATAAAACCCCTAACTGTAAACAAGAAAAACACACACACATATACATATATATATATCATTTTAAAACGTTCATACCCTCTCCATTTGGATAAATAAATCAAACATCCGTTGAAGTGTTTTTAGACAAATTCAGCTTTGTATGTTTATGATATATAATTTTTGCTAAAGGTATATATTTGTAAAGATGTATTACCTGAGATATTGATATGCTACAAAATGTCATTTCATTTTCTTAATGGAGTTGCAAAATTCTGTCTGAGAAGGTATAAATATCTGCACTTGGAAACGTTATAGTTATGCAGTGGACAATCAACCCATCTTACTACTGTAAGCCATTACATTTTACTGTAATTTTACATTTTACTTTTATATTTCACACATTTAATTAACACTGAAATATAACAATGTAAACATAATCAAAATCAGAACAACATAATTTTTAAAGACCTTTTCAATTTCCTTACTTAAATGCTTTGTTTTTTTATAGTTTAAATAATGCAGTAGATTTGGCAACCTACTTTATGACTCACTTTATGCATATTACATAAAAAGCATATTTCACCAGCTAGATTTACTTTCAAAATCCTTCAAAAAACACATTCATATTCACAGCTGTAGTATAACTGTGAATCTAGTTATCCTATGAACATCTCACTAGTCTTGGAGTGGGACACATGAGTAAAGAAATAATGGAAATACTATTTGACAGACACCCTCATATCAACAATGGTGTGCAGGATGGGGGAAGGTAAAGAGAGATGTCCAGATGCCCTTAGCCTAGCTGTTTTGTCTCTGCATGGTGTGTCATAAATGCCTGTTGAAACTGGTAAAACTGAAATAGAAGGAAGAATTGTAGTTTGGAAAGGGAAAGGCTTGTGCATCCTTCAATACCCTGCCGTTCATAGTGTTTTGGTAGGGACTGGAAGAAGGCTCACACTATCTAATAAATGGATGACCTTGGGCAGTGATCAGTTAATCCAAGCACAATTTTCAGGCAGATGTATTAGAAGAGCTGGGTAGCTCTTAACTTGTGCTCCCAGGCCCATCATTAACATGAGACCTGGGAAACATGGCAGAACAAATTATTTCACCTCTGAGATCCCACTAACACATGGAGCCTATAGCCATCTTGACAGAGGCCATAATGGAAGGTGCATTAATAAGGATTTTGAAGAAAAAAAAAAAATTCAAACATTTGAGTGATTTGCTTAGCGGAGATTAAAAAAGTTCCAATTTAAAAGTCCATACATATATATGTTAGATCTACTTATTCATAGAGGAAATTATGACTGATGATAATTTTTGCTGATATAATTTTTTTTTATTAATTTGCTGATAGCAATTATGTGGCTATTTAGATATAAAGCATTTAATAAGCATTTATTTAAGACATGTATACCTTGAATTGTTGCAGTCTTAGCAAACGTTCTGTAGAACTATCCCTAAAACAACTGCTTTGTCTTAAGTGGGTGTCAAACCTTCATATTTATTCTAGCATTTAAGATCCAAACAAGATGAAAAGATGAAAACTGCTGAAAGTACCACACTACCTAATCTAGAATGTGGGTAGAAACATAACCAGAATAGCTCTTCATAAATTCTTTGATAGTGAGTTTGAGGTAATTAGGGATATTTTATGGTTTCTTTTACATTTAGTCATTGCCACTGCCATGTTTTCACCTGCTCCATGCGTTAGAAGTCTCCCTATTGGTGGCTATTATATGAGCTTGTAGCATTGGTAAAATTTTAAGACTTAAATAAATATTCAACACTATCAGAATTTTATAATTCTCTGTCTTTGGTCACAGCAGCACTACCAGGCTTTAAATGAAAGTTGCACTGGTACTACTGTATTAGAGTATATAAAGCCATTATGATATTAATTTTTTTTTATTAATTTGCTGATAGCAATTATGTGGATATTTAGATATAAAGCATTTAATAAGCATTTATTTAAGACATGTATACCATGAATTGTTGCAGTCTCTGTAGAACTATCCCTAGAACAACTGCTTTGTCTTACACCAGTGGGTGTCAAAGCTTTAAATGACAGTTGCACTGGTACTACTGTATCAGAGTATATAAAGCCATTATCCTAGAAATAAAATAAGAAAGAGTAATGGGAGAGAAGAGTAACTGAATATACTGACATTGTCCAGCTTTACATATATATAATATATATATATATATAAATTTATTTACAATCTTATATTTTAGTTTAGCTTAAGTGAAAGATGGAAGTCTTTAAGCTGCCACTACAGAGATTACTTGTTTTTTCATTCACAAAAACACGTTACGAATAAACATGAGCTCTGAATCATTTGACCTTGGCTTGCTTGCAAAATATTCTTGCCTGAATGCACCAAATGCCCAGATGAGTTCTGATTGGGAAATCTTCTCATATTGTGAAAAAAAAAACCTCTTTGAGTAAATTACTTCAAATGAGAGGAGATCGTTTTCTGTTGCCAATGGTTACCACCACCAGGACAAACACATGCGTGTTGGGTTATTCTCTCCATTAGTTTCTAGGCAACATGTTTCTGGACCTTGTACTGTAACCTGTCACACTGATATTCCCAAAAGACAACAAACAAATACACATTCCTGCTTCTCAGGAAGCTGCTCAAGTCTTTATATGCTTTAGTGTTGTTGATGTGTCTTAATTTGCTAAAATGTTATGCACTCAGAAAACAAGAGGATGATTTGTGGCTTTCCACATTTGAGGCAAATTAATGAGGGTGTTAAGGTTATGTAATAATGTCTTTTCATATCAGGCTCAAGCATATTAAATGAAACAGTAGTAAATTTACATGGGGTACATATTGGGAAGCTTGGAGGTCACAGCGGCTTTGTAAACCATGGGGTCAGTAGGTCAGTAGAGAAATCACTGGTCTAGCTTTGTTCAGTGTAACAGCGCCATCTTGCATGCTCTCAGAAAAAAATGGTATTGCACTGTAACTTTAGTCAAAGTCAAAAGTCAGAGTCAAAGAGGCTTTATTGTCACTTCAACCATATATAGCAGATGCAGTACACAGTGAAGTGAAACAACGTTCCTCCTAGACCAGAGGTGCTATACATAACACAGACAAAGTACAGTGACGCAGACAAACATAGAGCTATGACAGAGATAAAAAAAATTAAACTATAATTTAAAAATTAAAATTAAACTAAAAAATTTAACTATACTTAAGGTGCAGTCTTTAAGAACTAGACATACAACAGAAGTGCACAGGAAGACGAGACAAGACAGTGCAGACAAACAATATATAGGCCGACTTTGTGCAATGAACAAGACAATGTGCAAAGAACAGTGTTTACAGTGATTGCAGATATTAAAGCGACACATGTAAACAGGATTAATATAAATATATATAAATGTAAAGTGGCATGTGCGTGCAAACAGGACAATTTAGTGTGTGTGTGTGTGTGTGTGTGTGTGTGTCTGACTATGTCCAGAACAGTTCAGTTTTTTCTTTTTTTTTACTTTTTGCTGGGCCCTTACCTTTTATATCTTTAATATGCATGTTTCACATGGATATAGTGTACAGTTGAGGTGAAAATTTTCCATACACCCAGGCTACTGACATTCAAACTCAATTTTTAACTACACACCTTTCGTTGTACCATATATTTTCTGTCTTTTTTGTGGTATATACTTTATTTCCTGGCAATTTTAATCATTTAATAATTTTAATCATTTCTAAGAGACAGATATATTTTAGGTTTTCTTCAATATTTCAGGTTTTCAGTGTGTCAAATGTTTATGTACACTTTGTTAGAAGTTGGTGGTATTGTCTTTTAATTGCTTAAAAATTTTAGCCTTCTAAAAGCTTCTCACAATACTTCGGCATTGTTGGCCTACATGCCTACATGGTGAGTCCACAAATTTTGGGACTCAGGTCAGGGCTTTGTGATGGTTACTCCAATACTTTCACACTGTTGTCTTTAAGCCAGTTACCATTTTGGAAGTATGCTGGATCTTTATCCTGCTGCAAGAACCAGTTGTTTTAACTTTCTGACTGATCTTGATCTTTTTGCACTAGTTCCTTTTCCATCAAAAGACTTCCAACAACCTTACTGTTCCAACCCCATACTTTAATGTTGTGATGGTTTTCTTTGGATTAAAAGCCTCACCCTTCTTTATTACAGTGAAATGAACTTAAACTCTTCTTACCAGAGAACACTCCTCAAAAAGACTGGTGATTACCTGAAAACTTCAATCTGTAGTGTCTGAGTGGTCCCAAGTTTTTATATTTACATTTAATCATTTTTACAGATACTTGTGGTATCTTCAGTTTTTTTTATTCCACCTAAATAGGCATCAGACCAGTTTTAGGTCCACAATTTTTTCTTTTGAGGTCTGGGCAGAGCTGCTTGGATTTTGCTATTCTTTTAAGGGCAAAAAAGGCACCATCTCTAAATGTAGGCCCTTTTACAGCAACATGTGCATTTCTAATTGACTCTTAATTATGACAGATGCCAATCAGATTGTCATTACACCAATAATAATAGATAAAGTCAGCTTAGTGTATGTAAACTTCTGACCCACTGGAATTCTTATATAGTGAAATTAAGCTAAAAAAAAATTATTAAAAAAAAGTTATTAATTGAATGGTTTAAATGACTTCTGAATTGAACAACATAGTGGCCTCAATTTACTTGCCAAAAGAAATGTAACATAAATTAGTGTATCTGTGGGAAAACAAATTAAATATCATTAGCTTAGATGTATGTTACCGCAGTTAAAAAGGTTAACCTTAAAAAGGTTAGGGCAGCAATTATGTATACCTTAATTGTTCTTTATAGCATTTTTAAAGGCACATGTTATCCACATTTCCAGGTGAAAAATATACATGTTCAAGGTGCAGAAATTAAACATTCGTCCCACCCCTGCAACAAATATTGGAAGCATTTAATACCCTTTTTCTGTGAGTGTAGGACAGCTTATCTTGTATCATTAGGGCTCAGCCCAAGTGCCATGATTCCGATCATCTGTAATGTGATGTATTGTGAATAGAACTAGAAAGTGCATGCACAGGTTGACGAACACACACACACACAATGATACGATAGATAGATAGATAGATAGATAGATAGATAGATAGATAGATAGATAGATAGATAGATAGATAGATAGATAGATAGATAGATAGATACCACAAAATTGGACATTATTATTACACAGCGAGAATCAAAATGACACAGTACACAGTTTTTTATGATGTCATCTGGAAATATCTTCCTCCTCGTTTTTAATAATATACATCACTCATTACATTTAACTGGCTAGCTTGTTGCTAACATAGAATGAACACGGCTGCATCTATGTTTTTCCCCACTTTGAAGTTCAAATGCACGGATGTTGAAAATGACATCATTCTGAGGCACTTTGAATGCAGCAATAGCTCAAGAATTCAGTAGGGATATAAGTATACAGCGGGACACGTGACATGTATAGCAATACAAAAAACTTGCTGTGTATCAAGGGAATGTGGTAGTCATATCCTGTATCTCAGCCTGTATCTATTAATTATGCATCTAATGCAATTGCAGTGCTTGAACAGCAGAGGCCCCAATGTGCACAACCTATGAAAGAGAGCATGCTGACTGACAGCTCCAGATCACAACAACTGACATGCATTATAGGTTATAAGGTTACTCGACCATGCTATAAGAGTTCTTCAGAAGCTTTCAAAGAACACCAGCCCCAGGCCATTGTGATCTAAAGTGGACAAGATGAAGGCCGAAGGGAAACCATTTGAATCGAATTTGGAGCTCTATTTCCATTTAAAATCATAACCACTATGGAGCTATATAGTCTGTTCTTTTCTGTCTTTATTTAATTAGTTTTATATAAACAAAACACATTGTTTTGTATTGTTTATTATATAGAAATAAAAAGGAGTCTATCAGGAGTGAATCATGAAGTTAATAATGTGAAATAAATCTAATCATGACCAGAGTGCAATGTTGCACACCTAGTATTCTATCATTCAATCCACTCAAATATTACTAATATTGACTATTTATTGACCCTTAAGCAGTTGCTGGTCAATCTGAGCACCACCACTTTATACTGTAATAGCACACTTCACATATTGCAGTTTTGCTACTGGATAATTTACATTGATAAATGTAGATAATCATTGGAGGAATATATGTCTATGGATATATGTCTATGGTGTAATCAGAGAAGCAGAATTGCTTAACTAATGTCTTTCATGTGTTTTGCCTAGAAGTAGCCAAACCCTCTGCTGTGGAAATTAGCTCCACCATTATACATGAGTTAAATATCTTGCTAAATGTAAATTAAAGCTGAAATTAGGCAGTAGTGATTATTGTCCTTGGTACGTATTTAACTCCTTTTCCTACAGAGAGTGTGTAGGTGCTAACATGAGCATCCTAATTGACTAGCTGAACCAATTAACATGGTGGCTGGGTGGTTTTCCTGTTCCCGACCTTTCATCTGGGATTTTCAATGTGGGTTCCAGCAAATTCCTCTACACACTTTACAGCTTTGTGGCCAGCTGTTTGTCCAGAGTGGGCAATAATGTCCTACTAAGAAGAGTTGCACTCACTTTTGCATTTAAAGAAATAATTCTGTTACAGTATTATCCCTCTCTCTACCTCCACCCATACCTCACCTCATTCATATGAAAAAGAAACCTTGAGAGGAATCAGACTCAAAAGGGAACCTGTCCTCTTCTGAATGATACCAGAGAGTGTGAAATTATATATAGTAGCCTTTACTATGTAAGGTACCAATAAATAGCTTCCACCATCCAGAGTTACTCTGTAATCAGAAAGCTTACCTCTGGCTGCAAGCACATCTGTCTTGTCAGAATTAAGTAGGAGGATGTTAATAAGCATCCACTATCTATAATCTATAATCTATATCACTATATATATGTCTTAAACACATTTACAAATAATTTTTCCCAGAGGTAGCATACATAAGGAGAAAAGCAGTGGGCCTAAATCAGAACTTTGTGGAATACCAAACTTAACCTTGGTATGCAAAGAGAAGTAACCATTTACATCTACAAACCGATAACAATCAGTCAAATAAGATGTGAGCCAGAAGGCTGTTCCTTTAACTTCAACAACATTTTCTTCTATATCAAGTAGAATAGTATAATCTGTGGTGTCAAAAGTTACACTAAGGTCAAACAAAATAAACAAGGAGACACAACGCTGATCTGAGGCCATTGATAGGTTATTTACCACTTTTAGCAGTACTGCCTCTGCGCTATGATAAGGCCTAAATCCTGACTTATATATTTTATGAATCTTATTCCTATATAGATATAAGCATAACTGCTGTGCTATGACCTTTTCTAGGATCTTTAAGATGAAGGAGAGGTTTGATATTGGCCTATAGTTGGACAGCTGACGGGGGTTGAGGTCGGGTATATTAATCAGGGGCTTGTTTAATAGATTTAGGCACATAGCCAGTGTTAAGGCAAGAATTGATTCTTTTTAGAAGAGGCTCAGTTGCTACTGGTATTAAGAAACTTGTGTAAGAAACACATAGGTAAGAAATGTAGTACGCAAGTTGTTGATTTTAAAGAAGAACCTAGCGAAATTCACGTCTCTTGAAGGATTTTCAGTCTCCTGGATTTAAGGGAATTTTTATTTTAAGGGAATTTACATTTGAATTTTCTAGTGCATAAATAATTTCTAGTGCATATTTTTAAATGATCTTTAGACTGTGGAAATGTGACTATATTTTCTATATTTATTCCGAATGCTAAAACCCTAAACCTAACCCTAGTTTGACCAGCTATACGAGTTGGTCCTATTGCATTCTGATTAACACCTACTGAATCTAGGATGGAGTCTTCTGAAATATCAAAATGATTTTTAAAGTCTCCTACAATTAATGCTTTGCCTTGAAATGAAATCTACAAATTCACAGAGGAGTTTGGCCCTAGGGGGCTGTATATATCAGTTAATGCAATTGACAGTGTAAAAGCCCCAATACCCACACATGCACTGCAAAATATACAAGTTTTTACAAGCATGCTTATATATTCTAGTACTTAATTAACCTGGAAGTAATGATCGTTGATTGTATACATAGGAAGTGCATAGGAAATCAATTAAAATACTGTATCAGTTTCTTTCCCTCTATCAAGTCTACCTTCACCATGAATTCAAATGTCACACCCCCTCACTTCCAGCTCCAATCACAATGCAGCCTTCCTTTTGTGGTTGCTATGAAACAATATTTTATTCTATTCCCCAGGATAATTCATTTACCCTCGGCATGCAAATATATGGACAATTAACCCCCTTTGTTTGCATAATAAATTTGGATATTTAATGGGAGCACATCCAACATGCAGGCACACAGTGCGTTACAGAGAAACACAAAGCCGGGCCGCATTGTTCCGGGCGAAACGCCCTATCCACTGCAATCATTTGCTGCTACCTGATTTCAGTGAGAGAGAGAGCCAGGAAAGGGACGGTAAATTACCCCGAGCGCCGTGCACTACTTTAATTACAGCCTTCAAGACAAGAGAAGGGCTCCATTGATGTGCAGATGAGGGTGGACTGCTGGATGGGGTGTTGAGCTGAAAAAGCCCATGTTTTGGTGATTCGCTGTCAAAAGAACAGCTGGTTTGCCATTTTTCTCTCAAATTAGATTTCAGCAAAGCAATGCAATGTGGAGCGTTCTGCGAGGGCGAAATTCTCAAAAGTTATTCCTCTTTTGCTTGTTCACTCGCTTTTAACCATGAGCATTAGGAAAAGAAGTCAATCCGGAGTTGTGTTAATTAGCCTAAGAGGAGCGAGGAAGCAAACATCAGCATTCACTATGGGTTCAAAGGTTGAATTGAGATGTTCTTAGACAGGATGCCTTTTCAGAGCTGGCTTTTCAGGTTTTTCATAATAGGCAGTAATTCAGTATCAAACTGGCATATACCATTTTCATTCAATAAGATATTCTAATCACTATTGGATATTCAAAATGAAACAACTAAGATCTGAATTAATAAATGAGTAGCAATAAAGTGTAATAATACATAATGTCAATAACAGTTCCTATAGCAGAGAGGTTTGGTTTGGCTGATCTGATGTAAAAGGTGTTAACTAGATTATCTACAGTAGTGCAGAGCTCTGTGTAATCAAGCACTAATTAATAAAAAAAAATGCCTGTCTAGTCTAAATAGTCTCAATTTACTTAAGTAAATATATATATATATATATATATATATATATATATATATATATAAATAAAAAAAATATAATATAATATAATTTGTGCATGAGTGTGTGTGTTTCATGGGTGGGTGTGGATGGATGGATGGATGGATGGATGGATGGATGGATGGATAGATAGATAGATAGATAGATAGATAGATAGATAGATAGATAGATAGATTACGATGTTACAGCCATTGTGTCTTTTCCACAGCCTCTTATTTCCACTCCTGCCCTTTGTCTTTTAACATTTTTCTGATTAGCAGCCACATTCTATCACTCCACAGACAACTCAATTTTCATTCAGAGGGGGAGGGAGATGGGATGGGTGACATCGAGGACCCCAGCGGGCCGGCTGCCGAAGCTGATAATTAGACTCAGTCGAACCGCCAGGGTCAAAGAGGCAGAATTATTTGGCTTGTGTAGACAGCAATTTCCCTAAGCCACACGAGACAAGCTATCGCAAGCTGTTGCACATGTGCACCAGGGAAGCCTTCCGCCTGGGGTTGGAGTCCATCCTGTATTCCCTACAGAAATTCTAGTACTGAAAGTAACAACGAAGGGGGTGGCTGGAGCATTTAATTTGACTCTTTCTGAGGGATTGGCCTGTCAATTTCCAGGACTAGTTCACAGCTCTGACACAGTTCGATAATCATGCCAGGCCTTTATTCTGGTTTTTGTCTCCACAGTTCCCCATCATTTCTTTCTAAGGACAGAGCTGTGCATTGGGGTCACAACCTTCACTTAGCCTATCAAATGTGGCAGAATTTAATGATGAGGTTGCTGTCCCTTGTGCGTTGTACACATTCCAAACAAAAACTGGAGTATTTTCCTGAGGCAAAATGCCATCAGGGGTGCAACAGAGGGCCTTGGAAATAGGTGTAAGAAATATAGTGTTACATGGCAGAGGATTGCTCCATTCCTTCATACAAAATGCCAGAATGGCAGGGTTGCCAGATTATGGCTCATAAACTGGAAAATGCTTAATCCTCTTGGGAAATAACCTTGAGATGATGGACATAATTTGGCTTGTTGTCAGGAAGGTTTTAAATTGAATGGTTTGGAAACAGTCAATCCAGACAATCTAAAATGCCAGAATATTGTATATATTTTCTTTAAAACCCTTCGAATAAGGAACAGTTTGTGCTTTGTCCAACCCTGATTCTGTATAGCTTGCTAAATATTACTATATTGACAAACTTAGGTTTAATTTTCCCAGCAGGTGCAAAGAAATATTTTGCAATTGTAGTTTACAGTGCTTAATCTGTGTAACTCCTAATGCAAAGCAACCAGTACAATTAGGGCTATCATGATTTTTTTTTTTTTTTTGCATTAACTCAAGTGGTTATATTTTTTTATATGATATGATATTTAATGACATTCCAATAAATATTTTTTGATCAGTTACATATGTGAACAGTCTACCCTTGCTGAAGGTAAATTACTAAGTATGACTATATGCCACAATAATGTGTTGTTAATGTCAAGATTTCCCTGACATTATAGACCTCAACCTGTGAATATTCACCTCTTGTCAGGTGCAACAAAACAAGCAGAAGTTGGGAAAGTTGTGGCAAATTCTTCCAGGCAGCCTTTTCAGAGAAGTGTTTTTGTGAGACAAGAGCTGTCGCAGTGGCAGTGGATGCAAACAGGGGGACAGCTGTGTAATTATACTATTTTTACTGCCAGCAGCTCAGTGTGCGAGAGAAGAATTAGCATCACACCTGTGCATAATTGGCTAAATTAGCTTGCATAATGCCAGCGCAGATCAGCATTGGCCGCTAGTGGGGGAGGGAGTAGTACATGGAGAATCTCAGGAGTTGTTTGGACTCCCCCGGAATTTCAGTCAGAGTAAGAAAAGCACGGCCTGTAATCTTATAGCTCAGGCTGAGGGTGCATTTGAGGACCCCCTTCGCAAATGTTGTCAAACAATAGGCAAGTTGAGGTGCTGATCTAGATTTCGTAGATCTGTTTGAACAGGAAATAGAAGCAAACAACCCAGCACTTATTTGCTCTAATCCACTTTTCTGCTTCACTTAGCAGTGAGGTCTTCAAAACAATTGTAGTACCTTGAGAACAGCCCATGAACACATTATATGTATATATGATGCATGTATGAGGTCAAATGTGCAACATATTATGATAAAATAATATAATGACAAAGAAGATGCTATCAAATAGGCTGCATAGTTCTACTCCTAAATGTAAATCATCAGTTTAAGGAGGGTGGTCCTCTAATACAGCTTATTAACTCTGCTTTAGTTGAAATGTAGGCAATGTACAAGATCTGGAGACTGCCTAATTATTCATAAATTAACTTAATACAGAAGTTCATAGATTATGTACATGTGTGGCAGCTTGATTGCATACAGCATTGGATTAAGGGTTGGGCTAAAAATCAGAAAGTTGTGATTTCAAATTCCAGCATTAGCAAACTGTCACCATTGGGCTCATGAAAAAAGCCCTCAAACCCATCAAATACTCAGCTATTTTCTATAAGACACAATACGGCAGGATATACCATGTCATCTAAATGAGTAAAATGGAAAAATGAAACAAGCAGGCAAGCTGCACCTACATGCCACCATCCTGATGCCATTTAGCCTTAATTCATCTTGAGCTACAAAGCTTCTTCCTCGTTGCCAAAGCATAACATTTAAGTAAGTTCATGCTGATGGAAATGTCTGTGTTTCTAAATTAGTTTATGTAAGAAAGAAATCCCGGAGGGAAAAGCTGTAGTAGTGTGACATTTTTAGTGTGTGGAAAAGCAGTATGGTGCTCCATTATATACTGGCATCTCATCCAGGTTGAAGCTCAGCTAGTGTTCCCAGGATGCACCACAATCCTGAACTGAATAAAATGGGAACTGAAAGTAAATAAATGAATGAGAAGCAATACTCCCCCAAATGATTTATAAATGTTATTAATGTTATCTTGCATTCTGTACACAATGTCATCAACCATTATCTGTTAACAAGCATACCTAATATTTTCTCTTTCTTTCTTTCTTTCTTTCTTTCTTTCTTTCTTTCTTTCTTTCTTTCTTTCTGTCTCTCTCTCTCTCTCTGTCTGTCTGTCTGTCAAGCTACTCATGCAATACCAATGTCGCTGACCACTTCAGCTCTCCAGACCTGCTCGATCCATTCTGATATCATGCTTCTGGTTGGATTCTCATGACTTGGAGTCTACTTGCAATTGCTACAAATAGTTTTGCACTCCACCACTCATTGAGAATTGTTATGAATCACAATTCATAACTTCAACAAAACAGACATCATTCATATAATCACACTATCTGGTGGCACCCAGATGAGGATGGTTTCCCTCCTGAATTTATATATTTCTGTAAAGCCATGTCCATTCTTAAAAGCACTATACAAATAAAACTGAATTGAAATTGAACTTAAATTAACTATCTTGCTAGTTTTAGTGTAACATATCTATTGGACTTGAAAATGTTTTTTGAGGGGTTTTTTTTTTTGGACATGGAGTTTCTGTTTACATTATTCTGTTTTATTCGCATTACATGTCTCTGTAGTCTACATGATATATTTATTAAATTTCATTAGATTCTTGTTGTTTGTATTGTTTGTTTGTTAGTTAGTTAGTTTGTTTGTTTCAAAATGGTCAGTCAGCTTTGTGTTTTGTCTATCAAATTCAGTGCTGTTCATGATCCGTGCTTGTAATTTTCTCTTATGGGTAAAAGACATCTGCCACGAAAAGTTCGCCATTGATTTTAGAGGGGCTACACATTTTTAATGGCAAATAATAAGAGAAAGTCTGCTGAACTGTTTCTGCAGCGTTGTGTTATAATCCCAGAAGTTCTTTGCTTTTATTTACAGCATACTGTATATACTTTTATCATATTCATACGCAATTATATATTTATATTTGTATTCTTTTATATTTATGTTTTAGATATGTGGTTTTTATATATTTTCCTGTAACTACAAACTAAGGTTCTGGATACCACACACAAAGGTTTCCATAAGGTTCTGGGCAGCAAAACCTGTAGGAAATCACTTTAAGTTAACACAGAGGCCCTCTAGCTGGTGACTTCTGTAAGCCTGAAGATAATATTCTCTATCAGATTTGCCTTAAGCGATTTGAAGTAGGTTAAATCTCCAGAACAGGAACTGGACAGAATCTGATGTAGACTGTGGTGGTGAGTCTGAGTGAGAACTGTGTGAATTGTTGTGTTTTATCGCCATCTACTGGACATTACCGGTAGCGCTGCAGAATGGAGGCTTTTTTAATATGGTTTAAGCGAGGCGGATGAGATAATATGGATTTTAAAAAATTACTGGGTTTTCTCCAAGGACTTTTAAACTCTCATTAATTATGCAAGGTTCGAGTCAGACAGAGCGATATTCGCTATTTTGCATTAGGTTTATACTGCCTTGTGGAAGATGAGATCATCATTAGTATTTGAAATTAGAGCGACCAGTAAAAACACAAACAAAACCACTTCTCAAACCCGGTATGCAATGAAGGTAAACTGACACTGGAGTCAGTTCGCCTGCTTAATTGTTTTATTTTGTATTTCTCAATAAGCAGTCGTCAAATGATGATCTGTTTCAAACAAAAGTGTTGGAGGCCACTGGGTCAGTGTGTGTATGCTGGAAAACTAAACTAAACTGGAAAATATCGAAAAAGATGAACAAATCTGCTTGTAGAAATCACACAGATAACACAGAGCAGACATTAATTAATAAATTAGTTAGAAAACTATGTTAATAACGCCTCTGAAACCTGGGAACAGTGTTTAATTGCTCTTATTACACATCTGAGCTCGACAGGTCAGTTTGTGCTTCGCTGTCAATCCAGAAATCAATCCAGATAGTAAATAAACCCAGAGGTTTCGATTTCGTTCTGATGATCAGTTTTTGTAGCTATGAATAAACGGAAAGTATAAGAAATGCTGTCGACTGAATTGTGTCTAATTAAAAACGGGGAGGGGTGTGTTTCTATAATAGTCTAATTTATCTAATTGAATATATTAAAATCTAATTTAATTTTAAATTATAGAAATTTTTAATGAAAATATTTGGTTTTGGTGATAGATTAACACGGCGTATTAGTTTTTAATCGTCACATGGCCAACTTCGTTTACTTCTGCAGGACTTTTACTTACTGTGAATCTCTTTGAGCCGGAAGCGGATGTGACGACTGAAGTATTTTCATACGATGTTTCTGTTTGAATTTAACCAATCAGAATCGGGTGTGGGTTGGGGTTTGTTTCTAAGCAGAGGGATTTTTAAAAAAGTTCTATCCCGACAGTCTGCTTCTTCTCCAGAAGAAAAACATTTCACTTTTAAGACAGACTTTTTAATTCGGATTTTTTTTTCCCGGACGACTTTTTGATTCAGTTTTATTTCTGTACTCGCGTTCTGGACGTTCAGTAATATCGTCGTTAAGTAAGACGTCGTTTTCACTGACATTGATCAGGCGAACAAGTCTCCTGTGTTTAAACAGCTAGTGTTTGTGTACACACCGCTGCTGCTGCTCCAGCACACACCTCCAGTGGTTTTATTTTTGTTAAAAAGAGAAATGTAGCCAAATATTGTTAGTTTATTGTCCAGAAACTAGACGTTGTTTTAAAGTAACGTTAACTGAAATACGACTTGGCGTCTGTTTTTATACTGCAGGCTGTCGTACAAACCAAACACTTATAATTAGTTGACGGTAAAAAAAAAATGAAGCCGAAGACGAAGACACGTGGTGTTGAACAGGATGGCTCCATTAATGAAAGTATGTGGTGTTCTGCTTTGTGTGTATTTACTGTAGATGTAGTAGAAGAAGAAGAACCTTCACACAGTTGTCAGTGGAACAGTGTATATTTATTAATCACGCTGTAAGATTAAAGATGAAACTGCAGATTTCGAGCTGATCTTCCGACATTTGACAAGCAAAGTGTGGTGTATTTTTTGTGTTTTTGTAGTCTGTGAGCTCTGCAAGCGTTGTGATGATTGCCCAGACAAATACGGAGAGAAGGTGACGCTTCAGGAGTCCAAACTCACTGTGCACTATTTCTGTTTGGTAAGGAGCAGTACTTGTGTATATAATGTTTCAAAATATTATGTGTATTGGACTAATCCTTTGCTGGTAACAAAGCAAGTAAACCGCTATCTGACAGGTGTGACTGTAAGTCGTGGGAATGTCAGAGAGACTGTTTTTTTATTGTAGGAGAGAGGTGGCTCAGTGGTTAAAGGTTCTAGATTATTGTCAGAGGTTTGTGGGTTCGAGTCCCAGCACCTCCAAGCTGCCACTGTTGGGCCCTTGAACAAGGCTCTTATGCTGATTTCAGACATACTGCTGTGAGTATCTGTATGTGTGAACATAGCAAAGTGATCAGAGCTCATTAAATTTAAACAAGAGCTGGTGACTTCTGGTGGCATGAGCATTAGTAGTGACCAGTGATAACCAAATGTGGGTGTATCCAGCGACACAATGAAGTTGAGAAGTTTTTTTTTCTTCTTCATCTTTTCTCAAATACAAATTCTCTTGCACCAGTGTGTGTGTATAAAATATATATTTATTATTATTATTATTATTATTATTATTATTATTATTATTATTATTATTATTGCAACCAGTAGTAGGAATGCCTACTGGCAACTTGCAACACCGCTGTATGTTTGAAAGTAGCTTTAACTCTGTCTGCAGGGGTGCCATGCTGACCTGTGCTCTGACCCCAAATACTTACCAAGACATGCTAATTTCACTGTACTGTAATGTATATGTGACAAATAAACACTGTTTCTCTTTGGCTCCTTGAGCATAAAGTATCAGTCACATGAGTAAATATAAACCCATGCAAATCATTTTGCAGCTGATGTCTAGTGGAATATTCCAGCGAGGAGAGGACCATGAAGGCATTCATGGGTTTCTGGTGGATGACATCAAAAAGGAGGTCCATAGATCTTCAAGGCTGGTAAATTGACATCCTGTGTTTGAATATTAGACTATGGTCTATCTTAGAATGCATATGTCTGTGAATAAGACATTATTTATTTTGTTTTAATGCAGCGCTGTATGGGCTGTAAAAAGCCTGGTGCGTCCATTGGCTGCTCCATCAAAAAATGTAGACAGATGGTCCACCTTCCTTGTGGAATAGAGCAAGAGTTTATTTTCCAGTTCACTGACTTGTTTCCGTAAGTAAATTTATCTTGGGCTTCATTTCTACCTACAAAGTAAAAGTTTCAAACTATATTCTTCTAATTGTATTTGTCAGCTATCGAACATGTTAGATCTCTAAACAAAATAATAACAGTTTACCCCAACCAGGGTAAATGGATCTCAAAATCACATAGCAACAGTTGTAAAGGGGCCAAATATGCAGTAGATGCTGGAAAAGCAAAGAAAGTGCAGGACCTGAAGGCAGTGTAAAATGCTTAGGACAAACAATTTTTCATATAGAAATATATACAAATTTAACAGTTGTTGATCATCCAAGTAACAACAAAGTCTAGAGGATGTAAACTTTTGAACTGGTTCATTTGTGTAAATTCAGTTATTATTTTGTCTTGTAACTTCAACATCTGTTAAGTCAAATAGCTTATTCCGGGCAGAACTAAATAAAAAACATACTGCAATTTATAAGATTATTATTATTATTTTTTTCTTTTAAAATATTACAATTTTGCAGACTTGGCATACGTAGGGGCGCATATATATATATATATATATATATATATATATATATATATATATATATATATAATATAGAGAGAGTGAGCATGAGAGATAGGTCAAATACAGACTACTGATTTCATGTCATTTGGCTCACACATTACTGCAACAATTGAATTGACTCCAATACGCAATGTTTCCACCCTGGGGCAATATTGGCTTGAAACTACACAGTTATATTTTATGTAGGAATATGCTGCTATCATCAAATCCACATTGAATGCATTTAGCTGAAAAATGCGAATTGATGTAGTAAATGCAAACATAACCAGACTGTAATTCATTACAAAAACCACACTATGGTTCCAAATCATGTATACATATTTATCCTTATTGCTGTTTTTAGTACTCATTTTTAATAATAATAGGTATATTAGGGAATACCTTTTGAAATGGAGTGAAGGGATTTAAACATTGTTGTATTTGTTCATGTGATCATGTCATTTTTTGTTGTTAGATCTTTTTGCAGAAAGCATCGTCCCACTCAGATCTGCTCTTCCAGCCCCACTCTGCCTCTGTCCTGCTCCGTCTGCTTGGAGCCCATCAAGCCTGTTCTCTCCTACTCTGTGCTCAAGTGCCCTGCATGTCATGGAAGTTGGTTTCATAGGGACTGTGTTCAGGTAAACCTCCTACAATATTTAAATTCTCACACACTTTATCTTTATCTTTTTTCTACCACTGCTGGGGAGTTAAAAGTTTGATGATTATCTTCCACAGAATCAGGCCCACAGTGCTGCCTTGTATTTCTTCAGATGTACACTATGCAACAACTCTGACCAATTCCAGCAAGAAATGCTCAGAATGGGCATACACATACCAGAACGGTATACAGTTTCTGTATTCAGCCAAACAAATAATATTTAACATTTCAAAGATCATTTAACAAATATCAAAATGTTTAAAAGTTTTAAAGGGCCCCATCAGCCTTTAAGTTACATAGAAATTCATTTCTGCCTTTCAGAGATGCATCATGGGAGTTGGAAGAGAATGCTTTTGGGGAACTGTTACAGGTGTATGAGCACTGTGATGCTGTTAAATGTTCCTGTGAAAAAGGTCGTAGTTACAGTGCTCAGTCAGGGTAAGCGAACAGAAGGGTTCATCATTTTTAATCAAGATACTCTGTTTGTATTGCAGTGTAACATTCTGTTCATTGAACTCAATTAACATAATTTGGTCTGTTTTGAGTTAAACCCGGAGTTACAAAATGTTTATCGGTTTAACTTGCAACAAAGCTTTGAAATTAATAAATATGTCAGTGTTAAAACTACGAGGAAAAGGGCTTTTTGCACTTGAAATAGTTAAGTCCCTGTTATAATAAATCCTGGGTAAATGAAGACTAGGAAATTAGAGTGCATGGCCGGTTTTAGATAAAAGACTGATATCCTGTCTTGTTGCTAAGCATCTATCTGTAACATTCTCACAGGCACAATGTTTCACAACATTTGGCACCGCAAAAGTGGTGCTAACCCTGCTTCGGAGGGTAGGTTAATTATTCTGGGTAAACAGCGTTGCGAGCCCTATTTCTAAATTACAAATGTAAAACGTCCATCCACCCAGGGTTAAAATCAGGGTTTAGAGCAATGATAACCCAGATTTAAGCACAGTGTGAACTGCCTTTTTATAGATTTTTAGCATTATGTCTATTTTACAAACATTTGCAAAGGTCTATGAATTTCTTGTTCTATGAATCGTGATTAAATTGCTCACAAAAATAGCTTTTCATTAACATTTGTTTCTTGGGGTAATAGGTTTTTTGAGATTGTTCGTTGTAAGTTTTGCGGCTCCAGTGGAACCCACCGAAAATGTTCTTCTCTCAAGCTTTATGCTACCAACTGGAGTTGTGATGATTGCAAAGCTGCTGTTGAAGGAACAGGTGAGTTAAACAAACTATCTCTCAGCCCTATTGGGGTTTAGAGATGTATTCCTCAAAGTGCTGTTTTTCCCCTCGCGGTGATTATTAGTGATTAAAACGAAATATTTGTTTCAGCTTCTCTAACAATTTAAAGCTTTGCCTTACTTTTAAGTAACAAGTTTTGTTTTTAACTTGTGTTTAACAGTTAACTTAATCACTACCTTTGGTTTGTAACAGTGTCTACGTTGCCAAACCATGTTAAATCACCACTAGCAGAGAGACAAGAGAAGAAAAGGCTAATAAAAAGATGTCTCTCCAGCATTCGATCATCATTCATCGCTAAAAGGTAAGTCTACTGCGATTTGTTTGCTTGGTCTCTCAATATTATTTACTCAGAATACATCATTTTGAGGAAGGTGTCATAGCAGTTTTTGTTCATATCAGGTTCTGTATGGACACAAGTCCCTCCGAGATCTTAAGGGATCTGGCCACTCAAATATCAACGCAGCAGATCACTGCAGTGCTGGTGAAAAACGATGGGGTGGTTGAAGCTGCCCTTCAGGCTGTGCGGCAGAGTGACTTCAACCCCTGCCACACACTATCCGTGAGCTTCAACAAAGAAAAGCAGAGCCAAAAGGTGGACACACAGCGCCGCTTCCTCAGACTCCTCCTGCAGCAATTAAATAATTCGAGTATCTTTGAGGGACCTCCCAACACTAAAATCTTGGCTCTCAACTCACAAGGTATGACAACTTAATGACACAGTCATGATGTGATTTGATTTTTATTGGCATAGATCTGAATGCAAACTTCTGTTTATGTTAGAATGTGGTGCAAAGAAATGTGCATATAAGTTGCCAGTAAATACTGTATATGCACATCTAGCATTCCTAAATTTTGTTTAGGTTTTTGATTACATTTTGCTTGTTTTCCTGTAAATCTCAAGTTCAGTGTACATTTTTCATTCTGATTTTATAATTACACTTGCTATGCTGTATTTCAGCACAAATTATTTGTGCTCTACTCCTCATGTTTTGTTTCAGTAATATCTGTGAACTGTTCCAGGCACCAAACCTGTAAAAGATTAGCTTACCTCAAATATTAAGGGTGGCTTTCTAATGCCAGCATTGTTGTGTACAGCTCTGAGAGATGATCTGTATTTCGAGATTGGCAGTCTGCTGGCTCTTTCTCTGGTCCATGGAAGTCCACCTGTGACCTTCTTCTCTCGTGCGCTCTACTACAGCTTGTTTCATTACCCCACTGACTACAAGTTCACTGCTGAAGACATTGGAGATGTCAAGCTAAAACAAGCAGTCAAAAAGGTACACCTTACAGTCTATCATTCTAGCAAAACCTTGTAAAACTATGCACCTTGGAGGCAATTTTTTTTCCATGCAACCATAAAGCTAAACTAATATGTTTCAGATAGCACAGTCAAGCTCTTTGATGGAACTGAGAAAAGTGGTTCTGTCCATGATGGACTATTTGCAAGTAGCTGGCTGCTGGCGAAAGATCGCTAAACTGGCTGACAAAAACCTGCTGCTGGAGGACCTTCTAAACTTTTATTTCGTCGTAAGAATGCAGTTGCCTCTTCAAAGGTTGGTCCCTCAAACAGAAAAACTAAAAAGTGGATATGAAAAGTTTATACACCCCTGTGAAAATGGCATGTTTTTGTAATCTAAAAGATAAATCATGCCAGAAGTGATAAAGTAAGATAAAAAAAAAATTAGAACACTTGTTGCGTAAGTGTGCACACTCCTTAACACATCTGAAAGTTTCTTTTTGCTTTTAATAGATCACTCAGTCCTCTTGGGTCTACTAACGTAGCACATCTTAATGTGGCAATTTTATTCCACTCTTCCTTGCAAAAATGCTCCAGTGCAAAAATCTATGAAATTTCAAGGAGCTTTCCTGTCCACAGCCCTCATTAAGTAATTCCAAAGGTTTTCAATAAGATTTAGATCTGGGCTCCGAGCTATTCTAAAATATCATCTACTGGAGCCACTCCTTTGTCGATTTGTACTTTGCATTGTAATCATGCCAGAAGGTAAACTTTTATATTCAACTTCAACTGTCTAACAGAGACCTGCAGGTTTTGTGCCAAAATTGTAATGGATTTTAGATCTACCTATGATTCCCCCACTTCAAGAAGAAGCGAGCCTCATAGCATGATGCTGCCACCACAGTGATTCACCAAGGGTATGGTGTTCTTTTGTTTTTGTTCCATTTTGAACTTTTTGTGCATTTTAGTGTTATGCACGAAAATTTCGACCTTGCCACATTTGGCAAAAAGTTGGTTGGTGTTTTTTGTTTTTCTTTCTTTTTTGGAAGAGGCTTCCCTCTAGCCACCATACCCTATAGCCCAAATATGTGTGACCAAGATTTTCCAGATATGCCTGGAGCTCCCTTAACTGTTGTTGTAGGTCTCTTGGTAGCCTCCCTGATAGGCTTTCCTCTTGTTTGTTCATCAATTTTGGAAGGAAATCCTGTTTCTGGTGATGTTACTGTGGTGTCCCATTTTCTCCATTTATTGCCTTTACTCTGTTCCTTGGAGCAACTTTATGTTTTGGAAATTTTTCTCCTTTTTTTTTTTACCCCTCTACTGATCAGTAATGTTCAAAATTGAGAGACAAAACATACTTTGTAAGCTTTTTGTGGACCATGGCTAAAGCAGTTGGAAGAAACCAAGATGATGTCAAGAAAATCCTACAGAAACAGCTGATCATATTGGGTTAATCAGAATCGCCTCATTCTGAATGTGATTAGTTCATTCTGAGCAAAACTGCAATTTAACAAGGGTAGAATTTTATTGTCCACTGTACATGAACATTATAATACGGTTATAAATTTGTAGCTCTGATGGTATAAACAGGTTGTTTAATCTGGTTAATTGTGTGGTGTTGGTGGGTTTTTGTTTTATAAATGGGTGCATGTTCAGTAACAGAGTGATAATGAGTGTCTGCAATGTATGAAATGTGGTAGCCCAGTAATCCTGGGGGCTCCATATAGCTACAGGCTCTTTCCTATCAACCTCTGTCTGTCCTGTGACATGACCTTGCAAAAACGGTAATAATTGTTGATTCTCTGTAATAATTTAGTTATAATCAAATTCTTTGGTTGATTTTTTTTTGTAGATTTTGTGAAGGCCTTAAAACATTAGGTGTGTTTGATCGAGTCCAGGCATGTCCAGAGGTCTTCTGCCCAATTTTTTGTGGCCCAGAAGAAACAATGACTGCAGACACTATGCTTTCCCTTTTCACTGCACGTTTATCCGAGGAAGAAGAACAGAAAGCAAAAGAATATGTGACACTGGGTTTCTGGAAGCAATACTTACATGAGTGTGAAGGTTTGCTTTTTTCTTTTTTTTTGTTTTAACCTTTGTTAATTAGTGCATAATAGTGCTTAAACAATCTAACTTGTGATAATTCATTATTGATTGTTTATTGATTGTTTATAAAGACATTTAAGTTACATTTGTCATCTCCTTTTATTCCAGATGGACAGTGTGCTGCATCACTAGAGGATGTTCTCGTATTTGCTACTGGTACTGATCGGATTCCTGCCATGAGCTTTGACCCACCTCCTTCATTATCATTTTTTATGCCTCTGGAACCCTTCTTTGCCTTTCCTCAAAGTCAAACTGAAACAAACCACCTCATTTTGCCTCTGCTCTCCTCTTATGATCTTTTCAAGAAGCACTTGGAATATGTTGTGTGTCAGATCTCTGTAATGCAATGCATGTGAAGTCTCTGAATATTGATGAGTTTTTATGTACAGCTTTCCCCAAATTTCTCTAATGGTGCTTATAATCTAAATATGTGTCAAAGGAAATGGTTAACAAGGACATACAGCCAATGGCCAAATGGTTGTGGACACCTGACAATAACGTGTGCTTTTTCAACATACTGTTCCGGACATAGTCACATATTTGCTTTTAGAATATCCTGCACTATTCTGGAAACGCTTTCCACTAGATCTTGGAATGTGGCTGTTTGTATTTGCTCATTTAGCCCTAAGAGCATTAGTGAGGTCAGGCACTGATGTTGGGTGACAAGTACTGGGGTGCGGTTGCAATTTATCCCAAAGGTCAGGTCAGGATTCTGTGCAGGCCACTTGATTTCTTCAACCTTGGCAAACAATGTCCTCATGGACCTCTTGATGCACAGGGGTATTGTCATGCTGGATTATGTTTGGGCCCCTTGGTTCCAGTGAAGGGAAATTGTAACGCTACAGTATACAGACACGCTATACAATTGTATGCTTCCAACTGTGAGACAAGGCTTGTGTATGGATATGATGGGCAGGTGTCCCACCATGGGTCATATCATGTACAATTTTTGTTTGTTTTATGAATAATATAGTTGCTCCTTCTGTATGTACGTCCCACTGGAAAGTTCTTTAATATAGTTGCTCCTTCTGTATGTATGTCCCATTGGAAAGTTCTTTGTGTTGTTTTAATCTACTCCCTTTGTAAAATAACGTGCACATCCCAAGTGTCATTTATTATACCTTCAGGATTATTGCTTATTCATTGCTGATGATTAGAGCTGAGCTTGATATCTCAGACATTTTGAAATGGTTTACTGACCAAAAGTGAAAAATTAACCCAAAGGAAGATTGTTTGTTTGCTGTTTTCATTGTCTGTTAATTTTTATCCATACCTTCATTCTACTGAATGTTAGCCATTTCTCTCAAAGCAATAGCATTTACTAATGGGTATGAAATTTGGGGGTACAGTACAGGCATTAAAGCTTTTGAGACCTATACAGTGATCAGGTACAATTCTGAAGGCTTACTTATGTAAAAAGTAATCTGGTTAAATATTTTTCCTTAATGGAAAAACTACTATTAGAATAAGTATTGAGTAAGCAGTAGCAGGTATAGGATGGTGTACATCAGCCTGATGTAAAAGAAAGGGCTTGATGCTTAAACACGAGATATTACACAGTTTTTTGTTTTCTGTAAATAGATGGTCAACTATTTAGAAGTCAACTGTTGGAATTAAATGTGTTGTTCAAAATGGTAATGCATAGTTTATTGTAAGATGCATTCAAAATGTTGGTTTATATATATTGTTTTCCCTTTTCTATACTTTAAAGGCTGTTCAATATTGCACAGAAATGGCATGTGTTGTGGAAGCCTCCACTTTCTTTGTTTTGTATCCTTTCCTAAAATTGTAATTTGTCTTTGCAGTTACATACAACTTGATACAATACTTGAGACATTCTCAGCTCAGCTTATTGTGGTCTAAGGCTAATCATCATTCTGTTTCACCTTGCAAACCAAGGCAAATAAAAGCCTTAATCAGTTTCAGTAACTCCTTTAACCTGGTCAAGGTCTTGGTGGATCTTGGGTCTATACAAGGAACACTGGCTGTTTGGTGGGGAATACCCTGGATGGTACGGCAGTCTATTTCAGGGCATAATGCACAGACACTTTCATTCACCTCTTCTCATTTGCATGTTATTGGGAGGTAAGAGAAAAACTATTAACCCACACAAGTCACATATCCTAAAGATCAGGACCCTAGTACTGCAACACAAATAGTAAACAGCATATAGTTTTTAGGAGCTAAATGATTTATGGGAAGCCTAAATAAAACATTCACAAATGCACTGAAAATTTGTATGTTTTGGATACTTGGAGTATGATATTTTCTATTTTCTTTAGTTTGTTGTTTTTATCTGAAATTAACATTCATGATATTCTGTTTCTTCTGATGTTTAAAAGCATGTAAACAAAATGGTATTTATGCCATTTATTTATTAAAGACTTCCATTTCTTCTGTTCTCAGTGCCTTTCTAAAAGTTTCTCTGCAATTATCTGAACGATATACAATGTAATAAATAACAAAAATAATTAATTGTTAATTTAGGTAAGAATCATTTTTGCGGGTTTTTATGATGTGTGCTGTTCATGAACGAGAGTTTAATGCCACCCTTGTCTGCCCCTGGAGGCATGCCAGGTGATGTCTACAGCCAAATACATATGATTAGACCACACAAAAAAACAGAGGCTCAACTAGAAATAGTGATGTGAAGTCCTCTTGTGGGTTTGGTTTGCAAGATGAATGGTGGGGGGCAGGTGATGGACCTTGTTCTTGTCTGGGTGTTCACCATTTTAAAACAAAGTGGAGCATGAACTCGGAGCAACAATTAGCATTTTTTACACATTTCTCAATACTCTATACAGTTCTTTATCAGCACACAGATAATCAAATGATTCTATCAGAGCACTAGTTACTGAGATGTCTCATTATGAACACTGACATTTGTAAAAAAAAAATAAATAAATAAATAAAAAATGAACTGATAAAACACTAATATAAGCTAACAGTACAAGAATCACATACAAAAATGTAACAAAGGACATATACTAAGGAAAAAGTTGTTACTGAAATATTTCCTCATTTCTGATGTTCAGTAACCTTTAAACAAAGTTTAAACAAAATAAAATCTTGTTTGCTACCTTTAGCTTTTGCTGCATAATATATAGGATATGACATATCAGGACACTTAAAGGATTTAAAGAAGAAGAATTGAAAAAAAAAAGATTTTGATCAAATTATGGCCAACTTCCAACACAGTATGGTGATGTGGGGGTTATAGCTGCTGAACTGCTGGATGTCCAGGTGGTGCCCCAAAACAAATGTTGGCTTTATAGATAATTAGAGAAGTTTTGAAAGACTTAGGTTCCAACATATTTAGCCTGTATCTTCCCCAAGCTAAACAAAAATGTAGAAATTCTCAAAAAGTTGTCGTAACCAAATCAACAGCCATTTCTGTGTACTGGGATGTTTGGATAATGTCTCCTTACCACTCTCATATCTCAGCCAGGTTTGCTGACTGTGAAGTGAATGGACGCTTTATGTCCCAGGAAGCCCTCATGTCTGTGTCACCTTCTGGCTCAACCTTTAAGCGATGCTGTCATAGCTAGTCTTGCTGGAGTCTGTCATACATGCATACTTAATACTCTCTCTCTCTCTCTCTCTTAACTCTTTCTGTTGAGCTACACATGCTTCTACTGAGCTCCCACTGTGACCGCTTTTTCTCTCTGAGCATGCCTGATCTATCCTGATGCCCTACTTCTGGTTGGAGTCTTGACACTTGGCAGTGCACTCTCCTGCTGGGAATGGCTCTATGTGGACAACCTACGAAACTGCTGTGGATTTAACCACTTGGAGACTATTGTGTAAATGATTGTGTAAAATGGAAAATGAACTAAGAAATTATGCTGATCAAGAGCTCTTGGTTGCACAACTCCACTTGACTAAACTGTTGTAGAAAGGACATTATAATTTATAATCTCACTTTCCAGTGACACCCAAATGGGGATGGGTTCCCTTTTTAGTCTGGTTCTTCTCAAGTTTTTTTTCTCATATCATGTCAGGGAGATTTTCCTTTCCACTGCTGCCTCATGCTTGCTCATTAGGGATAAATATTAATTTAATTTGAAATTAAAATAAGTCTACTCAGCTGATTGCACTAATTGTTCCCAGGACCATATTTTGAATTCTTTCATGAATTTGCAGATCTTAAACCTGGTTGTTTGTTCAGTAAAAGCATTCATTTTTTGAAGATGTTACTACTCAGAAGAACATTCAGATTAAATATAGAACATATAGTCACATTTCCTCAGTCTGAAGATATCTCAGATTATTAACTCATTTTATTTAAAATGAGGTATATTAGTCATATGAATTTGCTGATATCAGGTCAAACATATATTTGTAAGCTACTGCATATAGTTTCATCAGTAATCTCCCAGCTTTGATCTGATTACCATCTGACCCCACACTGAATGCTTATAGTCAGTGCTCCAGTAGATAATGTTGTTCAAATTAAAAGAAAAATAATTAAAGTGGAAAAACTAGCACCCTGATATAATGATCACACACACAAACACACCTTAAAACAGATCACCTGAAAATTAGAACGCAAATGGCAAACTAAATTGTATTTCAAACAACATGGGAGGAGAGCCTCCTGAACTACAGAAAGTCTCTTAGTGCTGCTAGACCATCCTGATGCTCTGCTTTTGGTTGGAGTTTTCAAAAACCACTTGCTGCTGAGGATGATGGCCAAATACGACAACCTAATGATCAATGAGATAAATGTGGATGGAATTACGCATTCCTGGCAATTATGCTATAAAGCTTAAGTTGTTAGGCAGCAGTAATAATAATAAGTGGTAGTGATAGAAACAATTGTCACTGTATAATATTTTTGTATATATTATATGCATAATATATGTTGTGTATGCATTTTATCTACCACAACTATTCACACGAGCTAAAAGGTCAGTATCAACTCTAGGTCATGAAGCATGAGTTGATTTTGATGGTTCAGCACAAATTGGTTCTGGTATTGCTCTGTTTTCCATCTAAATGTAAAAGTATTTCAGCACACAATAGCATCATGTAAATCAACCATTCTGACACTTCACGGTTACACACATATTTCACTATGGTAAAGGAGTGTGTTCATGATGGGAACAACAAGAAGCAGTCTTAAAAGCTCATCAATATAAAATCCAGAAAGAGTCACTTGTGTTATGAACACTCAGGTCAGATGCGCTGGATTTTGGCTATGAAGAAGTTTCAGAGTTATTTCTTTAACTTTGTTTGACTAGCAGCAGCGCGGCCGTTAGATGACGCTGTGCGCGCGTGCCTAGTTGCCACGTCACCCACCAACCTGTCAGGGCATAAATAGTAAAGATGGCGGCCTCCATCCGGGAAAAACAGACAGGTCTGTTAATTTCTTGGTTAAATATTTTAGAAAGTGTATAGCGTTTATGATATTTAGCCTAAGGAACTTGTATTTAAAATGAACCTCCGAAGCCTTTTATAACTATCAATAAATCTAGCGTGTTGTACTTTCGAGTTCCTCAGCCAGCTACCATTCTGGTCAGGTTGCTAAATGCATAGCCGACTTATAATAAGCTACCGACTTCCTAAAATGTTAAAATAGTTTTGCGCTTTCAACGAGCTAACTGCTGCTGATTCCTAAAAAGTGCTTAAAACACACGTAGTAGTATGGATATATTCACTTCAGTGTTACAGGTTTGGCTAGCTTGCTAATCAAAACATCTGAGACTCGTTGATTTCTTCGGTATTTTACACGTATTCCAAAATCTCCTGGATTTTAAATAACAATCTGACTATTAGCTATGAAGATGAAGAAGACTGAATTACGACAGGACTGTAAAGACGCAGCTGCAATATGTAACCCACAGGATATGTGACGTATTTCATAAAACGGAGCAATTTCCGGGAACAATATTTGGAAGATATGGAAAGACGCGTGAAATCTGCTTTTCTTCATTCCCGACGAGTTTAACTGCAACAAATAAACATTAGCTTCCTTTCGGAATGAAATATCTTATCTGTAAGATCTAGTTCATGAATATACACAGTATATAGTGATAAACCTGTAAGACAAACACTAAGAACTGACCCCCTGGTGGGTAACTAAAAATTAGTCACCACTACACATATCTAGAGGTCTTTGAAGCACATCAGAATTTTCTGCTGCAGTTTAATATAATCTTGTCTTGTCTTTGCACTGTTTGCACCTAGTTGCACTTTGTGTAGCTAAGACAAACTTCTGTCCTAGCTCTGTGTTGTTCTGTTTGTTGTATGTTGTTTATGTAGCACCAGGGTCCTTGTTTCATTTTTCTATGTACTGTGTCAGCTATATGTGGTTGAAATGACAATAAAAGCTTCTTCACTTGACTTCTATTTGCCAAGCCGAATAAGAATAGGGGTGGCATGGGGGTGCAGTAGGTAGCTTTGTTAGTCCCTGGTTTGATCCCGAGGGGTTAATATTTGACTTAATGTTTCTATGCCATTTCACGTGGATCTTGGTGTGGATTTCGTC
Organism: Hemibagrus wyckioides; assembly: GCF_019097595.1. NCBI lineage: Eukaryota > Metazoa > Chordata > Actinopteri > Siluriformes > Bagridae > Hemibagrus > Hemibagrus wyckioides. Next base: position 8,963,573 of record NC_080718.1, on the reverse strand, counting down.
TGTGTTCTCCAGTTCCTCCCCTGTCCAAAATTCAAGTAATTGTTTTGCCTAAATTAAATTGTCCCTAAATGTGAAAGAATGTGAAAATGTGCATGTGAGGTCCTATAATGGACTGGTGCCTCTTTGAAATTCCCCTGCCTTTCACTCAGGGATCCCAGAGTAGGCTCATGATCAACCATTGTCCTGACCAGGATAAAGAGTTTACTGATGAATGAATGGTTAAGAAAGACAAATTGCTTTAGAATGTTCAGGAATTTTCTTTTGTTATATTAAATAACTATACGTTCTTCAATATGCAGTTTATAGTAAAATAATTGTCGTTGATTTAATAATTAATTATGGTACTATTCTTTCCTTAGCTGCCTTGAAGCGCATGTTAAACTTTAATGCACCACCTTTAAAAAACACTGCAGCTGAACCAGTGTGGAAGGTAAGGGATTTTACTCCTGCTCTCTACATACTATATAATCCTTGTTAATTATGGAAAATTACAGGAGTAGCATGTTTTATATTTAACTGCTGCTTGTTTATTTGTTCAGGTACTTATATATGATCGCTTTGGTCAAGATATCATCTCTCCCCTTCTCTCTGTGAAAGAGTTAAGAGACATGGGAATCACTCTCCACCTGTAAGAAGCTCAAATAATGCTATAAAATAAAATAAAAGTTCTACAGACTTTTATCTTTGATCACTCTGATAGTTCTGAGTGTCTTTTTTGCTTTGTTTTCCAGATTATTACACTCAGACAGAGATCCTATTCCAGATGTTCCTGCCATTTATTTTGTGATGCCCACAGAGGAGAACATAGACAGGATATGTCAAGTAAACATTATTATTATAACTATAAGGTTAAATAATTTTTAAATTGGTCCATTGTGGATGCCAAACTTCAGAACCAGAATCTTTAGCACACACCAAGGCTTGAAACCTTTGGTTGCTATCTTTGAATGTACATGAAACATTTACTGACTTTGTTTCAATTACTTTAAAACTTGCAGGACCTGCGAAACCAACTCTATGAGTCGTACTACCTGAACTTCATCTCTGCAATCTCCAGAAGCAAACTGGAAGACATAGCAAGTGCAGCTCTTGCAGCAAATGCTGTAAATCAGGTGACCAAAGTAAGTCAAATAAGGTTGTACTATTACTCCAGTGTCTGTCCAGTAATTTCAGTGCTGTGCACAAGTCTTAGGCCCCCTTTCTTAGTGCAAATTTTGGTATATATGTATTTATTGACTTCTGATGAATGCTGCTGGGTTTTGCATGCATAAAAAAGCCAATGTAAAAGTCAAAGTCTCCAAAATAACTGTGCCAGATTATCCAAGATGTCCAGTTTCTATTTAACACTGAAACTACTGATGTCTTTTTTAAAAAAAGCAATGGATTGTCACACTAAATATCAGCTTTGTTTACTGTTCTTTATGCGATTTTTTTTTTAATGTGAAAAATGTTTAATTTGATTATATTTGCTTATAAATATTTCATTTGCACACTTACTTATACTTATGACTACTGTATGACAGCTCTTTCTGCTAAATGCAACAATTTTTGTTTATTTCCTGTAATTGTTAATAAGCCGTTGTTGACACAGTTGAATCCCCGTTTTCAACACCACTATTAATTTGGTAACTCTTATTAAGTGGTGCATGAAAAAAATTAGCAAAAAAGAATATCAACAGTGTATAGCAGGGATCTTCAGTCTTATCCACAAAATATGTGGCTGCAGGCTTTAATTACAGCTAAATTGGAGACACACTTGTTAGTCGACTGGAGACTAATATAAACTGAATGACAAGTGAAATCAGATACGTCAGAATGAAGGCTTGAACCCGCACTGGCCGTTTTTGAATAAGATTGAGTACCATTTATTTGTAGTATCAACCACAGCATTATCCGGTGCCTCTAATAAATTCAACCAAACACATAAAAAGTATCCTTATTTTAAATATGATTTATTCCTCTTATACCACAGAAATCTGCCAGGGAATTATATTTTAATTTTACATAAATAAATAAATGATGCATCGTATTGTCAACAATTTATAGTTGCATATGATGTCATAATCACGATATAGTGCAAAATATGATGGTTCCTATTATCACTTAAGTTATAGCAGCTATTCTTTCCCTCACCAGTCTTTATTTTTTCTCTTTAAAGTTAAAAGACAAAAAAGTGTTTTATTATATTGCCAAGAAACAAGAGTCCTCTGTCCTGAAGCGTTTCCCATTGTGCCTTAAGTGTCTCTCTCCATAAATGTTAAATAAATACCTCCAAACTTTACCATCTCAATTATCATACAGTTTTTTTGTTTTTTTTTAATAATATGATTTAATCTGCTGCTTTGTTTATTGGGTGTATATTATGTGAAGAAAAGTTCCTGTGATTTAGCCATTACCAAAAAACAATAGCATGTTATAATAAGCATGTAAATGTAAACATTCCAGCTGGTTATTCCAGCTGTTATATCTGGTTTGAGATTTCAGGAGTGGGAGTGCCTTGATGTACAGAACACGTTCTATTGTTTTTGTTTTTCTGTAGGTGTTTGATCAGTATTTGAACTTCATAACACTAGAAGATGACATGTTTGTCCTCTGCAATCAAAACAAAGAACAGATATCCTATCACGGTGAGCTGTATGCTAGACATATATGTACACACTGCTCTGTTCTTCTGTAATCAGATTTTGTTACCTGTATGATTTTGTTAGATTGCATTACATATACCTTTGTATGGCATGACCTCCAGGCTAAGGTCAATATAAGACAGTGCTCATAGTAAATTTCATAAGACACCTTCAATTTGTCTTGAATAAATTTTAAATGATTTGAAAATATTTATCATCATATATCAAATATGTCTTATAGACATTTTTAAAGCAATGTCTTTAAACTTTGTCAAACTTATGCAAAAGGGATTTTTCTTTTCTCTCATAATGCATGTAATTTAGGAATGTGTTGTCAAGGAATTTTGGCAACAACTACTTTATGTAAAAAAAAATATTGAATTGATTATTGCACATACACATGTAGTGCAGGATACTCTGCCACTCTGCAAAATGTGTAAAGCCAGATATTTGACCTCCATTGAAGGCAAGCACATGCTGACAAGAAGGCAAAAGAGTATGTGATAAAAGCTTCAAAAATGAGCGAGTGATAAAGTGACTAGCATTTTCATCTGATTCCCATTGAGAACCTATAGCAAATCATCAAACGACAAAACTGTGAGATATTATTTCAACATAATCATGAGTCATAATTTTGATAAATTGTTTACATATAAATAATGCAGAAGCATGTTTTTGTGATTTTTTTTTTTAGATAATGTATTTTCTAGGTAATGGATATGACGCATTTGCTGTACATGTCTGTGTGAAGCTGTTACTAGTGAAACAGTAATAAATTAGAAAGAGCATACCTGTAATTTGCCATGTTAGCTGGCACTAATGTCAGAGCTGTGCTGTTGTAGAGCATTAATTACCTTTCAAGAATACCTTTCAGATACAAGTTCAACCTGCACATTTCACCTTTAAGCAAATGAAAGTGTTTCACTAGAGGCTGACAAAACTACTGACCTTCTTTCAGCAATCAATAAACCGGATATTATGGACACCGATATGGAGGCTATAATGGACACCATTGTTGACAGTCTCTTCTGCTTCTTTGTCACTCTTGGTAAATAGTACTTATATATTGCAAAGACTATGTGTATATTTATACTTTGAAAAAACACCATTAAGCTATGATTTCATCTATCAAAACACTTTTCATAATTGTGATTTAATTTATCAAATCAGTCTATGTATAAATATTGAATAAATAAATGTTGGGATTTTCTTTACATTGGGTTAGAGATCTACACTAATGCACAGATGTTTTATTACTAAATTACATAGACTTTATTATAACTATGCTAAACAACTTGTATACTGTTATTTTGCTAATCGTTCCTAACAGAAATATTAGTTCATGTACAACTGTGCAGTTTTGTTTTTTGGATTAAAAAAAAGACTCAGGAATCCTAAATGGGTGAGGGTCTAACTGAAAAAAAAAGTTGCAGGGAAGGTATAATTGGGTATAATTGGATTTTTTTGTTATTAATAAATATTAACTAACACCATTTCTACTCTGTGATAAAATGTCACATTTACCAGTAAAAGGTATGAAATGTAATAGGTGTATATGACGTATGTCTCTGATTAACGTGTTTTATACTGCTAAATGGTTTATTATTATTACTATTATTATTATTATTATTATTATATGAAGGCAATTTTTTACCAAAGATATTTTAAAGATGGTATCATTGTTAAATAATGGAAAATGGAAATAAGTTTAGTTTACTTTTGAAGTGATTTCACTATTATCTCTACATTTGAAATGCAAAAATAAATCAGCCCCTGGAACATTCTTGTGTGCCTTGGAAAAAGTGTGCAAAGCCTAATGTGCCCTCCTTTTGGCAAGTGATTGGGATTTCCTGTTTCCCTAGGTGCTGTTCCAATAATCAGATGTCCAAGAGGAAACGCAGCTGAAATGGTAGCTGTGGTAAGCTGCTGTCTCACCTTTCAAGCCATGAAAGCTGGTCTGAGGAATCTTTGTCTTCTCTGTACCCCTGAATAAAGACTCATTTTTATGGGTCTTCAACTTAGAATTTATTTTGGCTATTAAATGCTGCCTGTATGCAGTGGCTGTGGATCTATAAACTACTTTGAACATTACTCTCTTTATTGTTTTTGCAGAAACTTGACAAGAAACTGAGAGAGAATTTGCGAGATGCTCGTAACAGCTTGTTTACTGGTGATAGCATGGGCACAGGACAATTTAGGTGAGACACACACACACACCTACACAAAAACGTGCATGACAAGTGTATTCATTCAATTACCTTTAAGTAAATAATTTATTGTCTAGGGGATAATCCCCAAAGAAACTCCAGAAATCCAGCTAGATTTTTCTTTGGCCACATTCACTCATTGGAGTTTTAGTATACCCTAAAATTAAATAGAAATAAAAGTGCAATCCATCCTACCCAGCTCCCAACCTTTTGAAGCTCAGAGAAAGATCCTGTAGAGATTGCATTTACTGCTGAACCAAAGAACTGAAGCCCAGAGAAGGACAGATTAATCATTTGCTATTTTCTCATTCCATTTTTTGCACCATTTTTTTGTCCCTCTTCTTTTCTGTCTGCACTTCAATTCTCGTAGTTTCCAGAGGCCGTTATTTGTTCTTGCCGACCGCAACCTGGATCTTGCTACCCCACTCCATCACACATGGACCTACCAAGCTCTCATTCATGACGTCTTGGTAAGCAAAGATGTCAAAGAAACTCATAGTATCCATCATTAGCATAATACCATTAGTTTGTTCAAACAAGTCTGCCAGGTTCTCTATCTATTTTTTCCTCCCAAAATGGAAAATGCAATTTCTTCCAAGCCATATGGAAAGATGAAGCTATTGCCATTTGCAGTTATCATTTGTATGAAAAAAATATTTCATTGAGCTTGGAATATAAGCACCAAGCTGTTGGTGTGCGCCAAAGAACATAAATACTTGATTTTTTTTCAGAATCTTTCAAAAAAACACTTAACGGGATATGTCTCCAGGTCTGGACAGAACTGTTAAAGTTATAATGAAGGATAATGAAGGTGGCATTTTTTGCCCATGGTGTTGTCATTGTCATGAATTGATGTGTTGAAAATATTATAACACATGATGAGAGCTGTCATGTGTGAACACGTTTTTAGCGTATGATGATCTTTATCTAACATTAAATATTATTATATGACAAGATATGTGAGCAGGGAAAAATCAGCATTTGCATTTTTTCTAGTATCTAAATGCCCTTTGACATTATGCTTATGCATAACATGCAAGATTAATGCCATGTAACATAGCTTGTGTGCATGTGTATCAGGACTTCCATCTGAACAGGGTCAGTCTGGAGGAATCTGCAGGATCAGAAGTTAGCCCAGCTGGGGCACGGCCCAAAAAAAAGAACATAAAGAGCTACGATCTCACTGCTGCAGACAAATTTTGGCAGAAGCACAAAGGAAGGTGTGTAACTAATGTTCTTAAATCTTGCTGTAATATGCTGGTATGCTGGCAATATATATAAATATATATTAAAAATATATAAGTAATCTCTGCTGTATGAGCTGTAATAGGTTAAGGTAAATTTAAACAGATAGGTCCCAAACTGTGATTTTAATGAGTTTGTTTTAGTGTGTCAGCATAAGTTGAGATTTTACTCAAAAATCTTTTGCTTCATTACCTTTAATTAACCAATTTTATCTCTTCTGAAAAATATCCTTGGCTTTATGTGCTGAGCACACTCATGTTCATTGTTTCAGCCCATTCCCTGAGGTTGCAGAATCGGTGCAGGAGGAGTTGGATACATACAGAGCCCAGGAGGATGAAGTTAAACGTCTCAAGAGCATCATGGTAGGTACAAAGAAGTTGCTTCTTAAGCAGTTACTCCAGTTAGTACATGGATTGTTTCGCCATTGAATGTTTCGCCATTGAATTTATTGTCGAGTTCCGACAACACCACTGATATTTTGGTTTTCTCTGAAGGGCTTAGAAGGGGAAGATGAGGGAGCCATTAGCATGTTGTCAGATAACACTGCCAAACTTACCTCAGCTGTCAGGTGAGACAATGAGAAGTTCCACTCCAAAAAAGCTTGATTTACTCTACTGGATAAAAGGATTAATCCATACCTAATAAGTATAAAATTTACCTTGTTCTGTATGGTAATGTTATACAATTCATATAACAAAGACAGACCTAATCAGACCTAATGTGGCCTCTAATATCTGTATTCTTGTGTAACCAACAATTTCTGTCCCCAATCAGTTCTCTTCCTGAGCTTTTAGAGAAAAAGAGACTGATTGACCTCCACACCAATGTTGCTACAGCGGTTTTGGACCACATTAAGGTGAGTATTATACAAGAGAAAATGTTTCCCAAGACAAACTGATGCTGTATTGGCTGCAAATGTAGGTGTTTCAGTTTCATTTATATATGTGACTACTGACTGATATTTATGTTCTGTCTGTAGTCTCGCAAACTGGATGTATACTTTGAGTATGAGGAGAAGCTAATGAGCAAGTCCACTCTGGATAAATCTCTGCTGGACATTATCAGTGACCCTGATGGTGAGCTTCTTTTACGTTAAGCAATAGGCCTATCCTACCTACTAATCTTGTTTTGGCTGTGGTTTCCTTATAAATTATAACTGCTTATAGATGTGTTCTTCAAAGAATAATTATATGAGGTCAAATAAAACCAAACGATTAAGTAACTTGGGCATTAAACCCCGTAATAGAAAATGAATCTATCTTCATTTTCCCCTGTTTTCATCTGCAAAAAGTATCTGTTCGTGAGCAGAAGCTTTTAAGGTGTTCACTGATGCTAGCTGAGTATAGGATGTATTTTTCCTTTTGTCACTGTTGAGTTTTTTGAGGTTTTTGAAGACTTATATTGATCTTCCCAGGCTCTTTAAATTCATAGGTTTGTGATATATACAGGTATGATATAGGTTTATGATATGATTTATACTGATATATGCAGGAGCCTTTTAACTAGCATAACCATAATAATAATTATGTAGTTTGCCAATTTGTAAACTATAGAGAGCTCCATTTTTCTGCGTATAAAGTTTTTATTGGCTGTTTTGGGAAAAATCCTGCTTTCCTCTCACAGTCCATTCAGCTCTTAAAATAAATCTTGTGAATTATTACTGGACAGGAAACCTTTAATGATGGATTTTTAATTTTTGTTGGTAGCTGGAACACCAGAGGATAAGATGAGACTTTTCCTGATCTACTATATCACCTCCCAGCAGCCTCCATCTGAGGTAAAATTACATACTTCTTATCCTCCAGTCTCCCTAGATTGTTTGGGCCCACAGCAGCACAGTG